>NC_090820.1:80568824-80754433 GCF_000390325.3 Nicotiana tomentosiformis | reverse complement strand
TGACTGCTGACTGAACATCCTTGATACGTGTTGTTTCCTAATTCACTCATCTTCTGAGATCGATTTTTACCGTATACAATATTTATATCAAACTAATCTATACTATATTAAAAGCACGAAATCCCTATCGAAATGTCGTTCGCCTTTTTTATCCCTCTTTAGTACACTCTATAATGGATAAAATTGTAAATACAAATAGAATATTCTTTTAGAAAAAAAAAAAAATTGTCGTATGATAAAAAGGAATAATTAAGAAGAGTAGAAGAAGTAGGAAAATTCTTCTTTAATTAGAAACCCTAATTGTATTCTGACAAAGAATGTAGAAACGGTCCCTTCATATCCTAGCTTAGTGGGAAAGTCTATATTTCTGTAGGTTACAAAGGAAAAATAATTAGGACAATATATAAGTAGAAAACTCTTTATTTAATATCTTATTAAAGAGGTCACAATTTTCATACTTTAAAGGGAAAAATAATAAAACAATAAATAGGAAAGTCTTTATTTAATCTATTAAAGAGGTCAAAATTTTCGTTCGTTAAAAAGGAAAAAGGAAATTACAGCACGTAGGAAACTCATTCTTTAATATTCATGTTAAAGAGTGTAAAACAAAATCCCTTAATATCCCAATTTTTTATTTTCCATGGACACTCTCTTTTAGTTTTCTTGTTGGTTAATGCTTACAGACATGAATGAAGAAAGATGCAAATAAAGAAAAAATATAAATATATATGTGTAGCCAAAATCTAATAATTATAACCATGAATGACAAATATATGATTAAAAAAATTGACAAAAGAATTATGATAAAGTGAAACACTAATTATTTAGTGTCGTCTCTTTTGTATTACGCTCCTCGACAGGGAAAAGTGTGCCTTAAACCCTTGATGAGGACATTGAAACGCTAGCTAAGCAAGGCGGAGCGCTCAATATGTTTTTGCTCCTCGTTTCACGGCTTAAGCGTGACTTTGACTACACTATGTTCAACACCCCTATCTGTCCAAAATGAGCCTGCTATTTGACAAAATTTTCAAAATTTATTTTTATTAATTATTTATTAAAGAAATAAAATAATTTATATTTTGCGTGCGAGAAAAACTTGTGAAATTGTAGTAACGAAAGTATAGATCTCGAATAAATTTAATTTTTAATATAATATTCATGTGACTTTTAAAATTATGTACTTGTATAGGTCGAAATCTACCACGGAACATTAAGGGCGAGGAAGAATTGAGGAAAATTTAATCGAGGTCGATCAATATATGGCGAAGCTCGTGGTCAGGATGCCTATGATGGTCGAGGACGAGGTCCGCGGAAAGAATCGTAATGGGTAGTTTTTAGAATAGGATAATAGAGGGGATTTTCTAAAGAATATTCTCTGCACATGTACTATTAGGGTTTACTGAAGACATGTCTCGTTTAAAGAAGACAAAAGAGAAGGAAAAAGGGTATGTAATATTTAGGTGATAAGAACAGATTTCTGAAAAAGATTCTCTCTCTCTAGTAAAGATACAAATATTACATTTTCATCAAGATTCTTATTCGTATTATTCAATATTTTTCCATCAGATCAGGGAATAGTTCGAACATTCTAGGATTTATCTGTCACTCGTCATTGTCGGAAGGAACAATCATTTAGTTCATTCTTCATTGGGTGAATCACTCCTCCTATTTACTTAAATGTCATTTATTGCTAGTTATTCCTCCATTATTGCTCATACTTTTTGGAATATTTAATGTTTGTTATTGTCAATCTTCCACTAGATTTGTCCTATATTATCCACACTTTCAGGATCCGCATTTAAAAATATTATCATTAACTAGGTTTAATCCTTCATTATATAAATACAATAGTTTTAACTGAAAGTTATACTTTTTGGTCAAACAATTTGACGCCATCTGTGGGGATTTTCTAGTTAAATTTTTAGTTTTTTCTAGATCTATAGCTAACATGGATTACTAATGTAAAAAAAACGAAGGAGAAAGCAAGAACAAGATCCCCTTTCTTTGTATGCACAGATCTAATATAGTAGGTAACAGAGAATAAAGAACGAGAATAATGAGTGACCTCCCAACCAACCTCATGAATATCATCAATGAGATCTCTAAAGCAGTGGAAGAGGACGCAACGCCCAATGCCTCCCCCAGGCGAGGTGGGTCACCCCCTCCCCACTGTAGCATCACAAAATCTCTTAGTAAGGTAGCCTCCACATCCGTGGAGAAGGAGACGCCACCGGCAGTAAAAAGCTCATTAAGGCTTTGCTAACTGACAAGCTAACCAGCGTCCTCTATAAGCCCGTTCGGGACACGGCTACAGAAAATGCGAGGACTTGCATTATACCACCAGCGGAGGAGCAGCATGATCAAATTTCTCCTCCTTCAATGACAGGTATTACTCATAGTGTCGTTAATAGTGCAGGTGATGACACTCTCGCAACCATCCTGAAAAGGATAGAGGAAATGGAGAATGAGAACAAAGCACTTCGTGACCAAAGGAGAGAACACCAAGAAAGGGTCGATAAGATACCGGGCGCCCCTAAGCTCTTGCTGAAGAGAGATGCCGGTTGGTTCGTCGAGCAGCCGTATAGTGATGACGCCACCCCGTATTCCATACCAAAGACCTTTAAAATGCCGCCATATCTGAAAATATACGATGGCACAACCAACCCCGAAGACCATATGACTCAGTACGTCACCATCGTGAAAGGCGAAGATCTCACCAAGGAACAAGTATCCTCCATTTTGTTAAAACAATTCGGCGAGACCCTTACGGAAGGAGCATTAACATGGTATTCACAACTGCCTGCGCATTTCATTCAAACCTTCGAAGAAATGTCCGACAAGTTCGTAACGGCCATGTTGGGGCCAAGAAGGTCGAGGCGAGAGTAAACGACATATTTGCTATTAAACAGTCTCTGTGAGAGGGATTGAGGGACTTCCTCGCCCGGTTCAACCGAGTAAGAATGACATTGTCGAATGTATCAGAAGGGATGGCGGTCGCAGATGACCTTGCCAAATGTATCAGAAGGGATGGCGGTCGCAGCTTTTCAGAACGGGCGGAGCAGAAATGGTTCAAGGGCAACAAGAAAGTTATTAAGTTGGCTTATGAAGTACTCCCCAACTACTTGGGATGAAATACATAACGCGTATTGTGCCGAGGTCCGAGCAGACGAGAACGACCTCAACGGGCCGACTCATTGACTGACCTCGGTACAAGCCAAATCCAGAAAAGATCAAAGAAATGATATCAGAAGGGACCTCGTAGCTCCGCGGCCCAATAGGGAGCGACATCTACCATATGTCAGAACCGCCATTGCATCTTCCTCCCGCCACGAAGAGGGCCTAGCCCGATCAAGAACATGGATTCACCGAAATGAGAGAGGTATTCCTCATTTATTATCTACTAACAATTTTTGTGTGTCACCTACAGAAATAGTCTACGCCTTGGAGAAGCTCGGGCTAAATGTGAAGTGACCGCAAAAGATGAGGTCGGATCCGAATACCAGAAAGTCGGACGCCCTATGCGAGTTCTACCAAGAGCGAGGGCACAAAATCGAGGATTGCATCGCCTTAAGACAGAAGGTCGTACACATGCTACGACAGGGATACCTCAAAGAGTTGCTGAGCGACCGAGGAAGGGTCAACTTTGCCAGAGGTCATGAACAACATCAAGGATCGCCGAAACCACCCTTGCCGACCCGCACCATCCACATGATCATCGGCGATGATGACGATGCTTCCATCAACAGTGTGAAATTCACCACAACCCACAAGCTCGAACACTCAATCACCCACGAACGGTATGATGAACTCAGAGAAAGTATCATCTTCGAGTCAATTATTAACGGTTTGGTTTTCCCTCACTCTGATGACCTTGTTATCAATTAACGAATTTTAGATACCGATGTGAGACGCATTATGGTAGACGATAGGAGCGACGCGTGCATTATCCACCCTCGAGTACTCGCACAAATGAAACTCGAGGATAATATAGTGTCGCGCTGCATCACGCCAACAGGTTTTAACAATGCAGTGGAGCGAACATCTGGCAAGATCACACTCCCCGTCCTGGCCGGTGGCGTCCCTCTGGAAACCATATTCCATATCACGGACCAGGACACAACATACAACGCCATAATAGGGTGACCATGGAAACACACCACGGGAGCCATCCCCTCCAGCTTGTACCAAATCATCAAATTCCCAACTCCATAGGGAATATTTAGTATACAAAAGGAACAACGCACATCCCGGGAATGCTACCACATCGCTCTACACTGCATGGTCACTCAACAAATGAAGGATAAAGAAAAAAAGGCATAGCAATCAACAGGGTCGAGGTCGATATGCGATGATAGCGAAAACGTCATTAGGGACCCCGATACGGTCGAAGCAGCGGGATCGACCATAGAAGACCTCGAACCCGTTCAATTAGACAGCGACGACCACAGCAAGAAACCTTGCATCTGCTGAGCTTTAGGAACCAGATAGATTTCGTCAATTCTTAACTGCTAACACGGACTTGTTTGCGTTTAGCCATGCAGATATGCCAGGTATCCCGAAAGAAATCGTCTCACACAAGTTGAACATCGATCCATTCCATCCCCCGGTGAGATAGGTTAGGCGTAAGTTCAACTCCACAACTAATGATGTGGTACATGAAGAGCTGGAAAAACTATTAGAAAACGGCTCCATCAGGGAGTCAAAATACCCCCAATGGATCGCCAATGTAATCATGGTGAAAAAGAAGAATGGGAAATGGAGGATGTGTGTAGACTTTACAGATTTGAACAAAGCATGCCCCAAAGATTCATTTTCGTTACCCCATATCGACCAACTCATCGATGCAACGGCCGAGCATGAACTACTGAGCTTCTTGGACGCCTACTCGGGATATAATCAAATCCTCATGGAAGAAGAGGACCAGGAGAAAACCACTTTCATCACCCATTAGGGGACGTACTGCTACAGGGTCATGCCCTTCGAGTTGAAAAACGCAGGAGCAACTTACCAAAGGTTAGTGACGAGGATGTTCAAAGACCAACTCAACAAAACGATGAAAGTATATATGTCACACCTCCATTTTACCCCCCACAAAGATAAATATGTTATTGGATTGTTGTGGGTTAAAGAGTTTTTTCCAATTAAAGTGACAATTTAAAATAGGGATTATCTTATTGTTCAGAGTCGCCACTTGAAATTGATTTTCGGGTGTTCCAAATCACCTTTTATTTGAATCCCTAGTCAAAGGAAGATTTGACTCTATTATTATTGGTCTGCGAAAACAAAGGGTAAGGAATTCTGTTGACCGGGGAGAAGGTGTAAGGCATTCCCCGAGTCCGGTGGTTCTAGCGCGGTCGCTTTATTGACTTAAACTTGGCTTAATTATATGATTTATTAACATGTTTAAAAAACCTATAGTGCATTTAATCATTTACCGCTTTTAATATTTATGGATTTCTTTGAATCAATCGCGATGTCGCGCACTCGTTGGTTTTGTACATATTGCGAATCGCGTCACGCGAAATGCACCTGCGATTTACAACATGTTTAATTTTATTATTGTTTGAAGTTGTGAGGCCGAGTCACGTGAAACGGACACTCGAATTTGGGGTTTATGTATCATGATTATGCCAAGGAAACAGTACTCATAGTCACGATGATTTATTATTAATCGCGCCCAAAAGCATGCTATGAATGTTCATGGATTATTTTTCTAAGCTACCTTTGAAATAAAACAACATAATCACATGAATAAACAATTCGCTAGCTAAACCAGTAAGGGAGCTCAACAACTAAATGAAACAAATTGTAAAAAAGAAACGTACTTTATTCACACAAGTTTTACAAACAACAGAAGCATGTAGTATAGACACGTTTGTGAGGCTTACATATATATATATATATATATATATATATATATATATATATATGTGTGTGTGTGTGTGTGTGTGTGTGTGTGTGTGTGTGTGTGAGAATTGAATAAGACTCCACTATACATGATTTTATTTTTTTTAATAATATATACTTATACTATACAGTTGGGGAGGTAAATGAGCAAAATATGCTTCTTTTTATATTTTTATTTTTCGCTTCATATCGGTTCTTACCAGAACTACTTACTAGCAATTTGACAGAAAATAGTTTTGTCACAAATTATCACTGAGCAATGTACCTTGTGGCCAATTTTAATCATAAAAAAAAAAAAAAAATCTTACAATTTAAGTTTTAAAAAAAAAAGAATATGAGCTAGCTAGAATTATAAAAGCTAATACCAGATAAAGAGTTGACGACATGTTCTAAGTTAGTCAAACAACATAAAAAATAAAGATAGCTAACGATAACTTTTCAGTAAAATCACCATTACCGTGTGGCTCTCTTAATAAAAAATGCAGTATCAGAAGCTAATACATATGGTCATAATCTCATAACAAATCAGATTTGGGCATACGAGTCGAAATACATACCTAATTGTGCGAGAATTGACTAAAATGCCAAATAAAGGCTAGACAAAAGGGTCAAATGAGGCTCAACAAGACAGCAACGGCATCAGTCCACGGCAAAATCAACTTTCAACAGCTTAAACTTGAGAATCTCAAAACTAACAAATAGATTAACTGAAGTTAGACAGAAACAAGAGCTTCATCATCTCCCTTTCTAATATTTTTCCTCTTTTTGAAGTTTTCCAATAATTTTTGATTGTGAATTTCTGTGTATGAGAGGAGAGAAGAAAGAAGAAAGAGAAAAAAAAAGAAAAGGGACTCTTCCATTTTTTGTGTTCTCCTTTTAAAACGGGGGAGGGGGAGGGTTCTGTGATATGGTACAAGCATGGGGGACAAGGATGGGGGACAAAAGAAAGTGGAGTGGGGACAAAGTGTGGGGGACAAAGAAAAGTGGAGTGGGGCCACGCCTGAGAAGATGGGAGCGGAAAATAATCAAGCACGGTAAAAAATTAGGTGCTCACAGCATGCCCCTCTTTGCTTGAAAACATTACAAGTTTTCAGGCAAAGATAAAGTGAGCCATGTGACTAAGTTTTTACCATATCGTTATTCAAAAGAGGAAGAAAATAAAAGAAAAAGGTGCAACAGAGTCCTAGTTTTGGACAGCCTACATATCCCGAGTTATAAGGGAATCAGGTCGCGTGTAGTTCAAGAAGAATGATGGAATGCTGAGTTGGAGAGTCGAGTGAGGTTCCATCGAGGCTCCGGTCCGTGGTCCTGTTATTACATCAAAATAAAAAAGAAACTAAACAAACTTATCAGCTATGAGTTACAAGATTCCTATCTATAAAGTCTTCTAAAACTTGATCTTGAATCTTGACTGGTTCTTCACGCAGATTCTGATCTGAACCTTGATGTTTGCTAGCTACAGGTGCTAGTTCATCCTTCTACGACTTCTTCTAATCAAAACGGGAAATGTAAAGCTCGTGACTTCAGTCGTCTTGAGCAGTCCATATCCTTTCCATCTTCTTCTGCATTTGGATTCACTTCTTTTCCTTTTTTTTTTTTATTCTGGATTGAGACTTCTTCTTTTGTTCTTCTCGAACACTGTGCCTCGAGGTAAAACCTGCTCAGACATCACAACAAACAAACGAACGAAATTTTTCTGCCCCAGTTTTCACTAGGAAAATTTCGTGAGTTATTGTAACAAAATTCTAAACTACTTGTTTATTGAAAGCAATAAAAAAAACGGGAATGGTGTATCCTGAAAAGGTCATGATCCCAAAATAATGTCTCAACTAAGTATTGGTGTACCTTATGTTGGGAAAATATGGCAAAGTAATGGGATACCCTATATTGGCAATGATATCAGGGAGTGGTGTACCATACATTTAAGCTCAAATCAACTGGGAATGAAGTATCCTATGTTGGATAACAGCTAGGGATTGGTGTAGCCTATACTGGTAAGGAGATCGGGGATTGTTGTACCCTATACTGAAAAGGAAATGTAACCAAGGGTTGGTGCCCTGTATTACTGAAAAGGAAATATAACCAGGGGTTGGTGCCCTGTAGTACTGAGAAGGAAATGTAACCAGGGGTTGGCGCCCTGTATTACTGAAAAGAAAATATAACCAGGGGTTGGCGCCCTGTATTACTGAAAAGGAAATGTAACCAGGGGTTGGTGCCCTGTATTACTGAAAAGGAAATGTAACCAAGGGTTGACGCCCTATATTACTGAGAAAAAGAATGTTGAATCCCCTTGGCGAAAAAGTTCTACATGGATTAAACTATGAAAAACAAGACTGGACAAAGAGTACTTCTACCCGGATTAAACCAAATTAAGCAAACCTGGGCGAAGAGTACTTCTACCTGGAAATATGAGCTGGATCCCCCAGGCGAAAAAGTTCTACCTGGGTTAAGCTATGTAAAATATCCTGAGCGAAGAGTACTTCTACCCGGAACTATGAACTGGATCCCCTGGGTTAAGCTACAAAAAGTAACCTGAGCGAAGAGTACTTCTACCCGGAACTATGAACTGGATCCCCCTAGGCAAAAAGGTTCTACCTGGGTTAAGCTACGAAAAGCAACCTGAGCGAAGAGTACTTCTACCCGGAACTATGAACTGGATCCCCCTAGGCGAAAAGGTTCTACCTGGGTTAAGCTACGAAAAGTAACCTGAGCGAAGAGTACTTCTACCCGAAACTATGAGCTGGATCCCCCTAGGTGAAATGGTATCCTGAGCGAAGAGTACTTCTACCCGGAACTATGAACTGGATCCCCTAGGCAAAAAGGTTCTACCTGGGTTAAGCTATGAAAAGTAACCTGAGCGAAGAGTACTTCTACCCGGAACTATGAGCTGGATCCCCCTAGGCGAAATGGTTCTACTTGAGTTAAGCTACGTAAAACATCCTGAACGAAGAGTACTTCTACCCGGAACTATGAACTGGATCCCCCTAGGCGAAAAGGTTCTACCTGGTTTAAGCTATGAAAATGGGAGGTATGGACAGTAATGATGCATGCTGCAAATAAAGGAAAGTTGAGATTTCGCGAAAACTTACCTTTGGTGACATTCGCCCTTTGAAAATCGCCATTCTGCACTGCTTTGATCTTGCTTCAAACAAAGAAAAATTTGTGAGTTTTTAAAGTGGTGGTCGGTTTGTGGCCTTGATGCCCTTAGTAGTTTGAATTCACCACTCCATTATTGAAGAACTGATTTTGTCAGTGTGATACCGAGGTTCCCAAATACTCTGTATCGCTTTCCAGAGACATTGTCTTTCTGACGTTGCCCCTGGCTGTTTCATACCCGGATGTCCATGGTACCGGTAATCCTTGTCCCTAAGGCAAGGTAATTTTCCTTTAAAATCAAACTTAGTTGTCTTTCACCTAGAACCAATTTCTGTCTGTAGTGCTTATAAACTTTTTCCATAAAGCAAGTCTTGCTTAAGCGACCTTTTCAGTTTCTTTGAGATACTTTGTCTGCCTTATCAAAAGAGATCACATATGGATTCCTGCCTTCGTCAATGCCGTATATGCTCTAAATTATGCTCGGTATTATGGGGAAACTGTACCCAGTTTTGTATCCATTTTTGCTTTGCTTTTGATGCAAGATTAGACTGAAAGGGAATCTAAGAAAAATTATGGAAAAGAATAGAAGAGCAATTGGAAATGAAAAAGGAATTGTGTCTAAATAAAAGGTGTCCCTTTCGGGGAGAGAAATAAGGAGACTTATCTGGAGATATGTGCCGACTTCAATGAATCATGACATGCATTTTGGACTGGACGCCTGATCTGTCTGAGCTGTCTAATTCTCAAAATACGTCGCAAATGTTCAATCTTGAAACTGTCTTAGTTGTGCTCATGCCGGAGCATGGAAGACCCTCATCCGGCTAGTAGCGCCCTTTGCGGGTTTTCGCTAACTGACCTCTCTCATTTCTCTAATCATCGTCGCCTTACAGTGCCCATACGGGTTTTCACCGATAAGACTCTCTCATTTCTCTTACAGTGCCCATACAGTTTTTTTATTTTAAAGATACGACACGCGGAAGGTTGGCTGATGCCCCTAGCATGGGGACTTCAAGTATTCTCAAAGATCGATCAAAAGTTCTTAACAGGAAAAGGAAAAAGGAACCTTGAACTGAATTACAACCTTTGGAACTGTTTCTACAGGAAAAACCGTAAGATAAAAACAAACTTCTGCCCCAGTTTTGGAGTATTGGGAATATGGATTTTTGTTACAATGGGACCGAACCCAGGGTAAGGTTGCCTACGTATCCTTTCGGAATCAGGTCGGACATAGTTTAATGACTCGGAAAATTTGTTCAATGACTCAGATTTTTTTTTTTTTAAGTACACATGTTCCAAAAAGTGGAAAATAAGGAAGAAGAAAAATACAGCTTAAAAGGGGTAACAAAAGGGTGACACTTGCTTGGAATAGCGAGCAATGGTAGCCTTCGTCATCTCGATCTAAGAAAATCATGCGCGAAAGTTCCACAGTGGGTATATATCAGACATAATATCTTTTGACTGCATTTGCATTAATAGTCATGTCTGGTACCCGTCCTTCTTCATCTACCAAGTGCAAGGCCCCTTTTGGTAACACTTTCTTGATGATGTAGGGTCATTTCCAGTTTGGGGCGAACTTTCCTTTAGCTTCTACTTGGTGTGGAAGAACGCATTTCAGAACGAGTTGGCCTACCTCGAAGTATCTTGGACGCACTTTCTTGTTGTAAGCGCGTGCCATTCTTTGCTAGTATAACTGGCCAAAGCACACTGCTGCTAGCTGTTTCTCATCAATCAACATTAGTTGTTCTAATAGGGTCTTTACCCATTCTGCATCTTCAATCTCCGACTCCACAATGATCCGAAGAGAGGAAATTTCGACTTCAGCCGGTATTACAGCTTCTGTCCCATATACCAACAGATAATGAGTTGCACCAACAGATGTGCGGGCAGTCGTGCGGTATCCCAGAAGAGCAAAAAGCAACTTTTCATGTGATTGTCTCGAGCCTTGGATCATTTTCCTAAGAATCTTCTTGATGTTCTTGTTCGCCGCTTCAACGGCTCCATTGGCTTTTGGCCGGTAAGGGGTAGAATGGCGATGCATAATTTTAAATTGCTCGCATACCTCCTTCATCAAATGACTATTGAGATTGGCTTCATTGTCAGTGATAATGGTATTTGGGATACCAAAGCGGCAGATAATGTTGGAATGAACAAAGTCTACCACTGCTTTCTTGGTGACTGCTTTGAAAGTGACGGTCTCCACCCACTTGGTGAAGTAATCAATTGCAACCAAAATGAATCTTTGCCATTTGAAGCTTTTGGCTCAATTGGCCCAATAATATCCATTCCCCAAGCAACGAAAGGCCAAGGAGAGGACATGAGATGCAACTCCGAAGGTGGCGAGTGAATCAGGTCACCATGAATCTGGCATTGGTGACACTTGCGAACAAAACTGAAGTAATCTCGCTCCATTGTAAGCCAATAATACCCTGCTCGTAGAATCTTCTTCGCCAAAACATATCCATTCATGTGAGGTCCGCATACCCCTGAATGCACTTCACTCATGATCTGCTCAGCTTCTGTGGCATCTACGCATCTCAAAAAGTTCAAATCTGGGGTCCTTTTGTACAAAATTTTCCCATTCAGGAAGAAACTGCTGGCGAGCCACCTTATAGTTCTTTTTTGATCTCCCTTGGCATTCTATGGGTATTCTCTTGTTTTCAGGAATCGTTTTATGTCATGATACCATGGTTCACCATCTAGTTCTGCCTCAATTGTATTGCAGTAACCGTGTTGATTCCGAACTTGGATTTCCAGTGGATTGATATAGGTGTTTCCTGGATAAGGGAGCATCGAGGCTAAAGTGGCCAAAGTATCGGCTAGCTCGTTGTGAAACCTGGGAATGTACCTGAACTCGATGGATTTGAATCTTTTGCTCAAATCTTGTACACATTGTCTGTATGGAATAAGCTTGATGTCTCGAGTCTCCCATTCGCCTTGGGCTTGCCGGATAAGCAAGTCAGAATCTCCCATAACCAATAGTTCATACACATCCAGATCGAGGGCCATTTTCAAACACATGATACATACTTCGTATTCTGCCGTATTATTGGTACAGAAGAACCAAAGTCGGGCTGTTGCAGGGTAATACTGTCCAATAGGTGAGATGAGGATTGCCCTGATCCCAACTCCTTTGATATTGACAGCTCCATCAAAATACATTTTCCATAGAGGGTTGTCGTCTGGAACTACTTCCTCTATTGAGTTGACCTCTTCGTCTGGGAAGTATGTGGTAAGTGGCTTATACTCATCATCAACTGGATTCTCTGCCAAATGATCGGCCAAAGCCTATGCTTTCATCGCGGTGCGAGTGACATAGATGATGTCGAACTCTGTGAGCACGATTTGCCACTTTGCGAGCCTGCCGGTGGGCATTGGCTTTTGGAAGATATACTTCAGAGGATCCATTCTGGATATGAGATAAGTAGTATAGGCCAAAAGATAATGTCTCAACTTCTGAGCGACCCAAGTCAAGGCACAACATGTCCTTTCTAAAAGGGTGTACTTAAACTCATAATTGGTGAACTTCTTGCTCAAATAATATATTGCTTGTTCCTTTTTGCCTATTGCATCATGTTGCCCCAGAACGCATCCAAAGGAATTATCCATCACCGATAGATATAAAAACAAAGGCCTACCAGGTTCAGGTAGGACCAGTACATGGGGTTTTGATAGATAATCTTTGATCCTGTCAAAAGCATTTTGGCAATCATCCGTCCACTTGATTGCAGCGTCCTTTTTCAGCAACTTAAAGATGGGCTCGCACGTGGTTGTGAGCTGAGCAATGAACCTACTGATGTAGTTCAACCTTCCGAACAAACTCATGACCTCCTTTTTATTCTTCGGGGGTGACAGATCTCGAATGGACTTTATCTTAGATGGATCCAATTCGATGCCTCTCTGACTGACTATAAAACCGAGGAGTTTCCCAGATGGAACCCCAAACGCACATTTGGCTGGATTGAGCTTAAGGTCATACCGTCGAAGCCGTTCGAAGAACTTTTTCAAATCATTCACGTGATCAGCCTGTGTCTTTGATTTTATGATGACATCATCGACATATACCTCAATCTCTTTGTGCATCATGTCGTGAAAAATGGTGGTCATGGCCCTCATGTAAGTTGCCCCTGTATTTTTTAAACCGAATGGCATGACCCTATAGCAATAGGTACCCCATAGAGTGGTGAAAGCGGTCTTTTCTGCATCACCCTCATCCATTAGAATCTGGTGGTACCCAGCATAGCAATCCACGAACGACTGTATCTCATGCTTTGTGCAATTATCTACAAGAATATGGATGTTCGGCAAAGGAAAATTATCCTTCGGACTTGCTTTGTTCAGGTCTCTGTAGTCAACACAGACTCTAGTTCTTCCATCTTTCTTTGGCACGGGCACAACATTTGCCACCCAGGTGGTGTATCTTACAGCTCTGACAACATTGGCGCTCAATTGCTTCATTATTTCCTCTTTGATTTTATCACTCATGTCCGTTTTAAATTTACGTTGCTTCTGTTGGACTGGTGGAAAATCAGGATACGTAGGAAGCTTATGAACAACTAAATCGGCGCTTAAACCCGTCATATCATCATAAGACCAAGCAAATACATCTCTATACTCAAATAAAAGTTGAATCAAGGCATCTCTGATTTTTTGTTTAGTGTGAATGCTTATCTTTGTTTCTCTCACTTCTTCATGACCTCCGATATTAATTGGCTCAGTTTCATTGAGGTTGGGCCTAGGCTTGTTTTCAAATTGTTCCAACTCTCTTTTTATTTCATTAACAACCTTATCTTCATCATATTCGACCTCTTGATGCATTATTTCGAAATTAGACAGCTTTTTGAGATCTGGGCGTGAATTCCGCATGCATGTCATGTTATTAAAGCCGGCATTAACAAAACTGAAATGGAAATAAAATGGCAGGAATTAGGAAAAGGAAAATATACAAAATTTAATACGAAACTGAACTGCATTTCATTGAATTTGAAAGGATAGAAGGGTTAACGTCAAAATAAAACAATCATACTAAGATATTTGGATTACAACCCTGAAAGTAACCCAAAGTACAAAAGAAAGAAGCTGCAAAAAGTCAACTACCAAGACTCCTTCCTTGTTGGGAGAGGAGTTGCTTCCCAGTTATTGAGCATGGTTTCTGGGCCAATTAGTTGCATATCGGCACGACTAGTGCCTTCACCCGCCTGGATCATGTTCACTTCAGAAAACATCTGCCTGAGGTCATGGCAAATTTCATCAATATTTGCATGCGCCGAGGAATTTTGACCATGTTTGAATCGTGGCTCAACAAAAATGTAGAAAATATGATGGATAGGTTGCTGTAAGACCCACCTGTGCTTTTTGCGGTGCTTGGCTTTGTCTTCGTCTGCTTGTGTTGGCCTGAATCCTAAACCAAAAGTACCCATGTTACTGAACGGAGAAATGGGTTCTGAAATTCCTTGCAATGATGCCCCCAAACCTTTTCCTGGCTCATAACCTTGTCTCATCATAAGTGCAGCCACCATTACAGATGTGGCGGAGAGACGCAGATGTAGAATGGGTTTTCCTTCCTCAACATGGTCCACAGCAACCACTTCGAAAGCCTGATAAACAATAGACTCACATCCTTCCTTGGCCTCAATACATGGGATTAACGGGTCTTTATAAATGGATGACTCGTCTTCTCCATGAATAATAATTTCTTGCATGTCGTGCTCGAATTTGAGCATCTGATGCAAGGTGGATGGCATAGCTCGGGCCGTATGGATCCATGGCCTTCCAAGAAGAAAGTTATAAGAAGTTTCCATGTCCACTACTTGAAAGACAATTTCAAAATCAACAGGCCCAATCATCATGGTGAGGTTGATCTCCCCAATGGTATCTCTCGCTGAGCCATCAAAAGCCCGGGTGCGAACATTGCTGGGTCGGATCCTGCTAGTATTGATCTTCATACTTTGCAAAGTAGAGAGGGGGCATACATCTACACTCGAGCCTCCATCAACCATGACTCGCTTCACATAATGCCCCTCATATTTGACAATCAAGTGCAAAGCCCTATTATGACTGGATCCCTCCTCAGGAAGTTCATCATCAGTAAAGGAAATTTTGTTCACCTCAAAAAATCTATTGGCCATCTTCTCTAACTGATTCACGGTGGTATTCTCTGAGACATGTGCCTCGTTCAGGATTTTGATTAGTACACGGGCATGCTCTCCTGAGTGTATGAGCAGAGATAACAGAGAGATTTGGGCAGGAGTCTTTCTCAGCTGGTCAATGATTGAGTAATCCTGAACTTTCATCTTTTTCAAAAACTCCTCCGCCTCTTCTTCAGTGACCGGTTTCTTTATTGGCATTTGACCTTCTCTGATTTTCTTAGCCTTCCTTAACTCTTCTGGAGAGTAACACCTCCCTGATCGAGTCAAACCTCCAGCTTCCCCCACTTCTTCTGTGATTTCCTTGACTTTGTAGGTTACTACAATTTTGTTGTAGTTCCAAGGGATGATTTTCGTATTTGTTACACGGGGTTGTATGGCAGGCTTGATTATGATCGGTTCTATTATACCCGTCGTATCGCCCTGATTCTGCTTTGTGATGGGGTGACCTCCAAGGACGTATAACTTTGGGTTTGGAACATTGGAGCGAACTTCCAACCTCGAGATTTTTGGAACAAATAAAGTTGCCCTCTCTAAGCTCTGGGCGCCTTTCACAATCAACAGTGCATCTAGGCTTGGACTTAATTCCAGTTTGGTTCCCTCTTGAATCATTACCACTGTCATTTCTGCTCGACCAACCGGCTTGTATTCATGATCTCGGCCAATCATTCCCACAAAATGAACATCATTGTGTACTGGCAATGGGTTATTGGTCACATTAGGAGGGTCCTCGTCATTCGTGACTACAATCAATTTTTCAACAATGAGTCTTTCTATGGCTCTTTTCAGGGTCCAACAGTCATCAGTGCTATGCCCCGGAGCACCTGGATGCTATTCACATCTAGCATTTTCTTGAAATCCGTGTGAATCGGGATGCATATGGTGGGGAGCGATGGGTCCAATCATGCCCATCTGCTTTAACTTATGGAACAGACTAGAGTATGATTCAGCCAATGGAGTAAATTTTTCCACCGGCCTCTGCTCTGGACCATAATCCTGCCTAGGACGAGCATTGTAGGGTGCCCGAAAATTTTGCTGCTGAGGTCGGGGTAATCTTGGAACTAGTGCCCGTACCTGTTGATTGGGAGGGCGAGCATATAATTGAGCATTAAACACTGTATATTGTGGCGGTCCCACAGAGTACTGAGGAATTGGCGGGGGATAGTAATGTTGAGGGTAGCTGGATTGCCCATGCTGAACATGCACATAAGGGTGCGATGCCCCTCTTTGAACTTCCCTGGATCCCGAAGTCATCATGGACCCTTCGTCTCTCTTCTTTCTATTTGCCAAACTTCCCGACCCATTTTGGATAGCTTGGGTGGTGGCTTTGAGAGCATCTTGACTTACAATTGTGCCAGTCTTGAGGCCATTTTCGACCATTTCTCCTATTTTGATTGCTTCTGCAAAAGGTCTACCCATTGCGGACATCATGTTCTGAAAGTAATCAGGCTCTTGGGCCTCCAAAAAAATAGTGATCAACTCATGGTTATCCATGAGTGGCTTAACTCTAGCTGCTTGCTCCCTCCACTTGATCGCATACTCCCTAAAGCTTTCAGTCAGCTTTTTCTTCATATTGGACAGGGAATTGCGATCCGGCGCAATATCTATGTTGTATTGAAATTGTTTGACGAAGGCTTGGGCCATGTCATCCCAGACATGCCAGTGAGAGATATCTTGGTCAATGAACCATTCGGAGGCTACCCCCACAAGACTTTCTTCAAAATAAGCCATCAGCAATTCTTCTTTTCCACCTGCACCCCTCAGTTGGTTGCAGTACCTTTTCAAATGGGCGATAGGGTCGTTGTGTCCATCATATTTCTCGAATTTTGGGGTCTTGAACCCTGGTGGCAAATGGATGTGAGGGAACATGCATAAATCACTGAACGAAACACTTTTGTGACCCCCTAGTCCTTGTATGTTCTTTATGTTCTGTTCAAGACTTTTTATTTTCCTGGCCATCTCATCCGGCTCAACCATCTTGGCAAGCTTTTCATTTTCCACTGGTGACTCGTACCGAGGAGTCTGATTATATGGAGCCGAGACCCGAAAGCCATATTTGGAGAGTAGTATTGGCCATCATAAGCATGAGATGGTGGCTCATTGATTGGCCTCGTCATAGGAGGTGGAGGCGGGATTGTGTATGCTGGTGTGCCAGACACGGCTAGAGGAGTGTTCCTGACCGGTGCGGCTGGAGGTCGTACATTAGAGGTACGAGGAGCAACGTGGAGGCTGTAGTTTGGCACATACCCTGGTGGTAGGATATGGTCGCTCGTTGCATGGAGCGGTGGTTGAGTAGCCAGGGGTACGGTGGAAGTTCCCTCTGAGGGACCACGGGGTGGAGGCTGACCAGACACCCAAGCTTGATATACATCAGATAATTGTTGTCTCATTTTTCTTATTTCCTCTAACTCTTGTTCAACTAATTGACCCTGGGGGTCGTCACTGATCAGCTCGATCTCATCATCGTTGGCCATTACTACTGCTCCCTTAGATCTAGTGAAGTAATGGTGTGTTGCCAGTTTCACCACAAACCAACCACCTTAAGCTTACTAACGTAAGAGACAGCAAACGTGTTAGGGTTAAGCATTTTATAGATATGAATCACACATAATGTGCCATACTCCTATCATTGTCACTATTTTTAGCATGCTTTTGGAGGCTTCATGTTTCATCCCCGCTTATGAGGTTGCTTTTTTTTTCTTTTTTTTTAACTCACGCCTCATTTTGATCCCTCATCTTAGAATCATTGAAAAATATTTTGATCGAACTTTTTGTGGGTTGCCTACGTATCATGTCGCCGCATGAATCAGATCAGTACGTAGTTCAGGGGGAAATAATAACAATTTTGATTATTTTTTTTATTTTATTTTTATTTTATTTTCAAATTGACTCTAAAGACATAAATATGACTGAAAATGCGACAAATATAAAATTTAAAAAAAGAAAAATGCAAAATAAAACTAAAAACTAATTGACTGCACTAAAACTTTAATCTTCAATGGCATTCTTTCTTAAACTGATATCATCAATGGTCTGCATCCCTTGGCCTCCACTCTCCCCCCAACATCTCGTACAAATTCTGAAACACTCCCGGCAATTATGGAACGAGGGCACGTGCCTGTTGACCAACTTTCTCATTGTTTAGATGATGATGATCGTCATGAATATATGCTGCTTTCTCCGCCAATTGAAGTACTTGCTCTCTATCTTGCCCCATATTCACGTGACAATTCTGCAACCATATCTGGGTAGTGTTGAGGGCGTTACCCATCTCAGTCTCGCGTCCCTCATATTCTTCAATACGGCGGTTTAGCACAGCTCTCTCAATCATCCACTGACGCCGTTCTACCTCAAAATCTGCATGTTGATGACCTCCCTTATGCCTTTTTATTTCTTCCAATTGTGAAAGAAACTGACCCTTTGAGCGTATCCAATGTGCCCTTTCTCTTTCAAACTGCTCTCTCTGCTGATCAAACTCCAATTGTTGCTGGTGCGCATCCTCTTCAATGATACTCAAGTCTTCTTGCAGCTTATGCATTTCAACATTGTTACTTGCCTCAACTCTTCTAACTAAACTAATAGTGCTTGCCAATTCTTCTTCTAAGCGGGCCGCCTCATTTTTAGCATGCTTTAGATCTTTATCCATGCCCCGTAAGGCCGATTGATAATCTTTCTCAATATTTAAATGAATCTGAGCGACTCGGGCTTGCAGTTGGGTTTGTTGTTTAGATATGGTCATCTGGGAATGCTCCAATTCCTCTTTTAACCTTTCTATAGCTCTTTGATCATTTCTCCTCCTGTTGGATCCTTCAGGCCTATCTCTAAGCGACGAAGGGTCATGAAACCAGGTAATATATTCAGGGCTCACATCTCCATGATCTCGGTCTTCTACCATATCATTCAACTCCGAGACCTTACTTGTATACCAAATTTTCATAATTTCTTCTTCGTCATGAGGTTGATCTTTACCAAAATCATAACAGAACTTGCTCATATCTCGTGTTGGTGGCACCTCCTGTAGTCGTGCAAATTGGCGCATTACCCGAAGTGGAGCATAAGACTGAACACCATCCAATCCTATGAGTACCAAATAAGAATGGTATGCAGACTCATAAATGACCTCTTTAGAGGAGAACCAATCGTAGTTCCAAGTGATCCGTTTGGCAGGCAGAGTAAGAAGTAGTTCTTTCCAGGCGTCAATCCCCTCTGGTAAGTCACATTCGTCAATTCTTTCCTGGTGATCATAAGTATGATTGGGCCATAGCTCACTAAAATTAGTGATCATAGGATGACGATAGAAATGCTCCAAAAACCATATCTGTAACAAAATGTTGCAACCATCAAAGTTTCGCGCGCCCATTTTACATCTAGTTAAAGCACGAAAAATGCAAGAAAGAATCATAGGGACCAAAGTATAATCACCCCCTCCTGAGGTCAGAGCCTCAACTACACCTGCCAAGCGGATGTCAATGCGTCCCTCTCTTTCCAGGAAAACTACACGCCCCAAAAAAGTGACCATAAATGCAAACCTTCTATGTACCTTCCATGTTTCCTTATCTTCCTTTGATTTCAATTTTCCCACATTCCTTTCAAAATTGCATTCTAGGCCATACAACTGAAATAAAAAGCCCAACTTAACCCATTTGCCTCCTAGACCTTCATATTGTCCGTAATTTATATTCAAAAGCTTCAGAAACCTACCTTCGTTCACATTTTTTGGTACTATGGGCCTTTGGCGGCGAAGATTGCGGCCCCACCCCTGGAAATGGGCGATTTTCTCCAAGGTCGGAGTCATTTCACAGTCGGTAAAACGGAACACATTATTTTCAGAATCCCAGTGCGGAATCAAAGCTTATATCACATCCCTCATGGGCTTTATCGTAATCATGTGAACCAAATTTCCCAAGTATTTCTTTATCTGGTTTCGCTCATATTCCTTAAAGTGTCTCCACCAATCCCACAACAACTGTGGTATCTGATCAACAATGAGAAAATCTGGTATCCCTTCTGATCTGGGCCTCTTTTCAGACTTACCTCTTTTCCCACTCATGGTATACCTGTCTACCCAGACACGGGGTTAGGCTTTGATCAAACATATTAGTAACACACAAAAATTCTGATTTCTCGGGTTTTGACTCTATAAAAGAATATAAATAAATAAATAAATAAATAAAAGCTAAATTGTGGGACTATATAAAAAAAAATATTTTTGGATTTAGTATTTTTTTTTTTGATTTTCTAAGGAAATAATTGTTAATAGGGAATTAAGGAAAAGGAAAATATTTTTGATTTTTTTTTTTTTTTTTTTGAAAAATAGGGCCGGAACCGATGATGTTTGCCTACGTATCTCACATCCGGTGAGAATCAGACCCGCGTAGTTAGGTTAAAATCGACTATATTTTTTTCTTCTTCTTTTTTTTCTTTTTTTTTGAAAATTAATCTTTAAAAACCATATGCACTAGACCACATCATTTTTTCTCTGTTCGTTCAACTGATTTATGCTAAAGTCGGTCGACATGCAAGCCTCCCAAATAATGCAATAAGTAGCACATAACATGACATAATGGTCTCAACAAGGTACCTGTCCTAAAACAGAAATCGGCCCATGAGTCGAGCACTGCTAAGTCAAATGCACATGATGCAAATAAAGCGTAGCCTACTAGGGATATTCATTGCTTGTGGCTTGTTCTTCTAAATTTATAAATTCTAAAGGAGATGGTATCTAGACCTGGCTTACCCGGACGGACAACCCGAGCCGAGGAGCGTCAAGCATTACCAGTAGTAGAACAGCACTGGCTAGCTAACGGCTCTCCCGCCTAAACATGTGTGACTAAATCCTTCACCAGAAGCTGGTAGGCTAACTGGCTTTATCTCAAGATAGAAATTTTGTGATGCTGGTAGGCAAACACAACATAACTAATTATCAGAAGACTCAGTGGGATGCTAGAGAGGATACAATTTATATGTACAGTTCAACAATATCAAGACAGTAAAAAGTGGACAAGTAGCACATTAGTCCCAAATAAATCACAATATATATAAAAATTAATAAAGCCAAATAAAGTCAATGTACAAGCTCGAATTCTTGAGTCCCCAGCAGAGTCGCCAGAGCTGTCACACATCAATTTTACCCCCACAAAGATAAATATGTTATTGGATTGTTGTGGGTTAAAGAGTTTTTTCCAATTAAAGTAACAATTTGAAATAGGGATTATCTTATTGTTCAGAGTCGCCACTTGGAATTGATTTTCGGGTGTTCCAAGTCACCTTTTATTTGAATCTCTAGTCAAAGGAAGATTTGACTCTATTATTATTGGTCTGCGAAAACAAAGTCCGGGTAAAGAATTCTGTTGACCGGGGAGAAGGTGCAAGGCATTCCCCGAGTCCGGTGGTTCTAGCACGGTCGCTTTATTGACTTAAACTTGGCTTAATTATATGATTTATTAACATGTTTAAAAAACCTATAGTGCATTTAATCGTTTACCGCTTTTAATATTTATGGATTTCTTCGAATAAATTGCGATGTCGCGCACTCGTTGGTTTTGTACATATTGCGAATTGCGTCACGCGAAACGCACCTGCGATTTACAACATGTTTAATTTTATTATTGTTTGAAGTTGTGAGGCCGAGTCACGTGAAACGGGCACTCGAGTTTGGGGTTTATGTATCATGACTATGCCAAGAAAACAGTACTCATAGTCACGATGATTTATTATTAATCGCGCCCAAAAACATGCTACGAATGTTCATGGATTATTTTCCTAAGCTACCTTTGAAATAAAACAACATAATCACATGAATAAACAATTCGCTAGCTAAACCAGTAAGGGAGCTCAACAACTAAATGAAACAAATTGTAAAAAAGAAACGTACTTTATTCACACAACTTTTACAAAGAACAGAAGCATGTAGTATAGACACGTTTGTGAGGCTTATATATATATATATATATATATATATGTGTGTGTGTGTGTGTGTGTGTGTGTGTGTGTGTGTGAGAGAGAGAGAGAGAGAGAGAGAGAATTGAATAAGACTCCACTATACATGATTTTATTTTTTTTAATAATATATACTTATACTACACAGTTAGGGAGGTAAATGAGCAAAATATGCTTCTTTTTATATTTTTATTTTTCGCTTCATATCGATTCTTACCAGAACTACTTACTAGCAATTTGACAGAAAATAGTTTTGTCACAAATTACCACTGAGCAATGTACCTTGTGGCCAATTTTAATCATAAAAAAAAAAAAGAAAATCTTACAATTTAAGTTTTAAAAAAAAAAAAGAATATGAGCTAGCTAGAATTATAAAAGCTAATACCAGATAAAGAGTTGACAACATGTTCTAAGTTAGTCAAACAGCATAAAAATAAAGATAGCTAACGATAACTTTTCAGTAAAATCACCATTACCGTGTGGCTCTCTTAATCAAAAATGTAGTATCAGAAGCTAATACATATGGTCATAATCTCATAACAAATCAGATCTGGGCATACGAGTCAAAATACATACCTAATTGTGCGAGAATTGACTAAAACGCCAAATAAAGGCTAGACAAAAGGGTCAAATGAGGCTCAACAAGACAGCAACAGCAACGGCATCAGTCCACGGCAAAATCAACCTTCAACAACTTAAACTTGAGAATCTCAAAACTAACAAATAGATTAACTGAAGTTAGATAGAAACAAGAGCTTCATCATCTCCCTTTCTAATCTGTTTCCTCTTTTTGAAGTTTTCCAACAATTTTTGATTGTGAGTTTCTGTGTATGAGAGGAGAGAATAAAGAAGAAAGAGAAAAAAAAGAAAGGGGCTCTTCCGTTTTTTTTGTGTTCTCCTTTTAAAACGGGGGAGGGGGAGGGTTCTGTGATATGGGACAAGCATAGGGGACAAGGATGGGGGACAAAAGAAAAGTGGAGTGGGGCCACGCCTGAGAAGATGGGAGCGGGAAATATTCAAGTACGGTAAAAAATTAGGTACTCACAATATATAGACGACATGCTAGTCAAGTCCAAAAGGAAAGAGGTTCACACCGACCACCTAAGAGAAACCTTCGACATACTCAAACGGTACGGAATGAAATTAAATCCCAAAAAGTGTGCATTCAGTGTGGCCTCGGGAAAATTCCTAGGTTTCCTGGTATCGCAGCGAGGGATCGAGGTCAACCCTGATCAAATCAGAGCCATCGAAAGTATACCAGAACACCTAACCACCAAAAAACAGGTTCAAAGGTTAACTTGCCATATCACTAATGTGTCGTAGAAGTGTGAAACTTTTGATACTAATTACATAGACTTTAGCTCATCTTTTAAAGCATTATAAGTCATTTCTTATGGAGTTTTGATGTTTTGTAGGAAACCAGACTTGAAGAGCCAAAAACATGAAAAAGATGACAAAAACCCATGGAAAGGTAAAAATGCGGCAGGTCTGCGATCGCAAAAGTGGTGTGCGGACCGCAGATCCATCGCAGAATGAAGCAGAACATCCCAATTTCTGAGATCCAAGTCTGCGATCCATTGTGCGGTCGCATAACTTTTATGCGGACCGCATAGTGATCGCACAAATACAAAAGGAGTTCTAGTGAAGATGACTTTGCGGTACGTTATACGGACGCGAAACCAATATACGAACCGCATAACCATAATGCAATGGAAAACTGGAAAACTTTGTGATCAATTCTGCGGTGAAAAATGAAGATGTGCGGACTGAGAAAGTGTTCTGCGACCCATTCTGTAGCTGCAGACATGATCTGCATGGTCATATTTGTCACTTTTTGATCACGACTTTTAGACCATTATTAAAAGAATGATTAGGATTTTTGTGGACCATCTTGCCTGAAAAAGAGGTTACACTTAGAGCATTGAATACACCATTATTTTGGAAGCTTTTGAGAGAGAATCCAAGACTTTATTCTCTTTGTAAGCTTTATGACTTTATTTATTACTTTGTTCTTGTATTCTAGTATGAGTAGCTAACTTTAAATACTAAGGTTGTGGACCCTAAGTAGGTGCAATATTAATGGGTATTTACCATTGAATATATATATATATATATATATATATATATATATATATATATATATATATATATAATGGTTGGTTGATTTCTATTCATTCCTTATGCTTCATTTATGGTTGATAGTTGCAAACATTGACTGGTGCCATTTGACTCTATCTTTACTTGGAAAAGTGGGTTAGGGTTTGGTATAATTGAATAGAAAGAACTCAAGGCTTTAAACCTTGTTTAATAGAATCGCTTAGGGATAAGAGGATTTTACTTGGCATAAATTAGTTGCTCTTAATTGTAACTCTTTTATATTTGGGAAAATCATAAAGAGGAAATACTACCTAGTTGTTGGAAAATATTGGGTAGTCATGTAGGAACTATTTGCATATAAAAGGACCTTCCATTAGAAATATATCATATTAACACCGATAGTATTACATGCCATTGATGGGGACACAACCTTGGTTTCTTAATTAAATTAATCAAATTCTCTTAACAAAATAACTGTTCTTTACAATTCACAATTACAAAACTCTTTTTAAACTAACGGAGTAGAACTACGGCTTAAGTCAAGTTTCACACTATTCAAGTAACTTTTTCATACCTATTCCATATGGGATTCAACCCCAACTTAGTTGGGTTATTATATTTGACACCGACCACCTTAAACCATTTATATAGGTATAATTTGAGTGTATCAATCACCGCCCTTTCAAGATTCATTTCGCGATCATCGGATAGGTGTCACAAATTCTTCGGCGTACTCAAGAAGGATAATGGCCTCCAATGGAATTCTGAGTGTGTCCAAGCTCTGAAGGAATTAAAAGCATATTTGTCATCGCCACTATTACTTTGAAAACCAGAGACGGGGGAACATCTCCTCGTCTACCTCACCATATCCGAAGTAGCTGTGAGCGCAGTCCTGGTATGAGAAAATGAAGGTACGCAGTCTCTCATCTATTAAATTAGCAAAACACTAGTCGACGCCGAGACGAGATACCCTCACCTCAAAAAACTAGCTCTAGCCTTAGTCGTAGCTTCACGGAAGCTTAGACCATATTTCCAATGCCACCCCATCTCGGTCGTCTTGACTTTCCCCCTAAGGAGCATTTTGCGTAAACCCGAGCTATCAGGCAGGTTGGTCAAATGGGCCATCGAACTGAGCGAGAATGATATCACCTATCAAACGCGAACAACGATAAAGTCACAAGTCCTTACAGACTTCGTCGCCAACTTCAGCGCAAAAATAATGCCCGAAGTCAAAAAAGAAGCAGTCTATGCTTCTCCCCAAACACAAGACCTCTGGGTCCTGTACACTGACGGCGCGTCCAACGCGTCAGGGTCCTGACTAGGACTCGTACTCGAAGTCCCAACCGGCAAAGTGATTCGCCAGTCCATAAGGTGCCCGGACATGACTAACAATGAGGCCGAGTATGAGGCCATAACTACAGGGCTGAGGCTAACACTCAAATACGGGGCGAAACGGCTAATACTACGCTATGATTCTCAACTCGTTGTCAACCAAGTCATAGGAACTTTCCAAATCAAGGAACAAAGGTTGCAAGAGTACCAGACCAAAATCTGCAAGTTGTTGCCTGAGTTCGACAAATGCCAACTCGACCAAATCCCCCGAACATAGAATACTGAGGCAGACAGCCTCACCAAATTAGCCACAGACACCAAAAACATTGCAACCGGGTACAGAAGTGTAGTCCACCTTCTCAACTCATCGATAGACCTAATCAAGGTAAGAACCATAAACCTGATTTGGGATTGGCGCAACCGTATTGTCATATATTTGCAGGACGACGTACTCCTAGGTGAGAAAAAAGAAGCCAAGAAACTGAGAATGTAAGCATCTAGGTATATCATCATCCACAATGACCTATATAAGAGAACGTACGGCGGCCCTTTAGCGAAATGCTTGGGCCCAAATCAGACGCAGCACGTTCTTGAAGAGGTCCATGAAGGCCATTACAGAGCTCATTCCGGCAATCGGGCCTTGGTTAGATGCCTCATACAGGCAGGGTATTACTGGCCCACCATGAAAAAGAGGCCGCGAATTTCGTGAAAAAATACGAGCAATGCCAAAAGTATGCCCCAATGATTCACCAAGCAGGCGAACACCTCCACTCATTCACTTCCCCTTGGCCGTTCATCAAATGGGGAATGGACATTGTAGGTCCCCTCCCGGCAGTATGAGGTAATGTACAATTCCTTTTGGTTTTGACTGAATATTTCTCTAAATGGGTAGAAGTAGGAACATTCGCCCAAATACGCGAACATGAAGTGATCGCCTTCATATGGAAAAACATCGTATGCCGATTCGGCCTCCCCAAAGAGATCAACTGCGACAACGGACCCTAATTTACTGGAAAGAAGGTTGCTGAAATTTTTGAAAAATGGCATATCAAAAGAATACTCTCAATGCCATATCATCCTGTGGGCAATGGACAAGCGAAGTCCTCTAACAAGTCTATACTGAACATCATGAAGAAAAAAAACTTGAAGACGCTAAAGGGTTGTGGCCGAAAATATTACCAGAAGTACTCTAGGCCTACCGAACAACGCCGAAGACAAGCACATGAGAGACACCTTACTCATTATTCTATGGGAATGATGCAATAATACCGGTTAAAGTCAGGGAGCCCATCCTAAGATACTCCCATGAGAGTGGACCAAGGAACGATAAAAGTAGAAGGCAGGAGCTCGATGAAGAGATATGGCCTACATAAGGATAATCGCCCAAAAACAACAAGCAGAAAGCTATTATAACAAAAAGGCAAAGGTCAGGCCACTCAAAGTCGGGGACTACGTGCTTAAAGCTAAAACACAAGCAAGCAAAAACCCACGGGAAAGTACACTGGGAGCAAATTGGGACGGCCCGTACAAAACCACGACAACAACTAACAAAGGGTCATTCCAACTAGAAACAATGGAAGGAAAGCTACTACTAAACAACTGGAATATTACCCACCTCAAGTACTTCAAGTTTTAAGAGATAAAGCATCCTACAAGTCGTACTCTTTTCCCCTCACTTGAGTTTTGTCCAAATTAGGTTTACTCAAGGAGGTTTTTAACGAGGCGACGAAGGGGACACTTCAGGTCGAAGTACGCACAAACAGAGGCACAGGACGACTAGTTCATTGCTCGACCTCTCAAGTCTTCTCCAGGTCGACCAATGAAGGGACTAGATAAACTGGGACTGGAACGCCAACCAACACCCGAAAAAAAAAGATGTAAATTTCTCCAAATGTATGAACAAAGCACAAATGCATGAAGTTTATTTCTATTTCTCCGGATATACAACCAAGGAAATGTTGCCTTAAAGTTCACAACGTCGACAAATGCCGCACCTAGATGCATATCTTTTTAAACATAGGTTATATTCGACCTTGCTCAAATTAATACCTAACTGGCCCTCGTCCATAACTCAACATAGGTTATATTCGACCTCGCTCGAATAAACACCTAACCAGCCCTCGACCATAACTCAACATAGGTTATATTCGACCTCTCTCGAATTAACACATAACTGGCCCTCGGCCATACCTCAACATAGGTTATATTCGACCTCGCTCGAATTAACACCTAATTGGCCCTCCGCCATAACTCAACATAGGTTATATTCGACCTCGCTCGAATTAACACCTAATTGTCCCTCGGCCATAACTAAACATAGGTTATATTCGACCTCGTTCGAATTAACACCTAACTGGCCCTCGGCCATAATTAAATATAGGACATGTTCGACCTCGTTCAAACTAACATCTACTAGCCCTCGGCCATAATCAAACTTAGGTTTTTGTTCGACCCCGTTCGAACTAACACCTGCTGATCCTCGACCGTAATTAAACTTAGGATGTGTTCAACCTTATTCAAGCTAAATGATTATGGCTAAGAAAATCAAAAAGCATACAAGCGTGAACCAGAGAAAAAGAGTCAGGTGCGAGTAATAAAGTCAACATTTAATACTTAGAATATTTTTACAAAGGCGTGTAAAGATGCCTACAAATAGCGCACAAGTTTGCAGCAAAATAAATGAAGGAAAAACAAAAAATAACTATTGGTCGCCACCAGGACCATCATTGCCATCGGCTTGACCAGTTGCCCCCTCACCATCACAACCGCCCTCAGGGTACGCGTCCCCGTACCAGGCATCCTCTTCAATTTGATTCACATACGCATCTCTATCATCGTCATCGGCCTCCGGCGTAGCAGGATCATACCCACAAGCAATTCGAGCTTCACGGGCCTTAACACGAGCATCTTTAAGGAGGTCCCTAGGAACAGACCCCGCCACATGCAAATCTCAGAACACGTCCAACTGGGCCTCAACGTGAATCCATTCCTCGTACAGGACCCAGGGAACGTTTGGGAAATCTAAAGTATGAGAAGTTGACGTCCGCGCAAGCATTTGAGCCTTCTCGTCCTCTAAGGCGGCCACTTGGTCATGAAGAAGGGAGTTGTCTTTCTCCAACTCCCCAATCCTCTCATCAAGCCGCTCTTCTTTAAGCCTGACCGTCTCAGAGTCATTTTCTTGCTCAGAGCGAAGAATACGGATCACTACCTCCAAAGATTCCGCCTTCCTCAGAGCTCCCGACCGAGCAAACTCAACTTTCTTAAGGTCCTCTGCCTTCTCGGCGACCTCATCGCTTAGAGCATCAGCTCTGAATTGCCACTCCTGAAGTTGGGCGCGCAGAGAAACCACATGGGCTTGGAGGTCGCCGCACTAGGCTTCGACCCCCCTGCTAACCTCAAGCTCTTCCTCTTTATTTATTAGCGTCCCTCTACACTTTTTGATGACGCTCACCAGCTCGTCATCCTTTTGCTTCAGTTCATCTCGAAGAGCCTGGAAATTGCCGCTCTCACCAAACCGCCTACAAATTTTCTGGTGCTTGCGACAGTACTCGCAGTATTTTTGCTGCAACATCATAAAAATAGCCTTACGCTGCTCCTCTCTTCGGGCACTTTAAATTTCCAAGAGCACGATCTATAAAAGAAAGAAAAAGAAAACAGACAGAGTAAGAACAAAGCCTAAACATTGAGCATAATGAACAGAAGCGTCGAAAAATTTACCCTGAGAGCGAGGCTGGCTATGCTCCTCGATAAGGTAGCATCTTTCAGCTCTTGGAGAGTTCGACTCTCCACGTCGGAACAAAGGGGACCGAGGGCAAAAACCACGTTCTCAGTATCTTTTAATAGATCCCGATCCATGGGGATCATAATAGTCTGTGTGGACCCCTCCAGTCTCACCTCCAGCTGGGTAAATCCCTCCTCCATCATCCTCATCTCGTCAGCATCGAGATCAGAACTCGTCTCGTAGCCATCCTCGGCAACGCCTTTGTCCCTCCCCTCGGCCGACAATGAAGCATCGTTAGCCGGCTGCGAAGTCGACGACCCCTCCGACCATAAATTATCAGAAGTCATAACGGTCGGCCCTTCGGCTCCTACCGCCGCAAAAGGAAGAGGTATGTCCTCAACGGCCTTCGCCGATATCGGAACATTATATGCCAGTTCGACATCGTCCTCAAGTATTATGGTCGCCGTCTCATGGATGACAAAATCATCCCTTACTGAATCCATAGCCCGGGCGACCCCATCACCATTGTCCACCGATCTTCTCTTACGGGGGACCAAATTCTCGTCGCTCGGTGATGACTCCCCCTCCTCGTCCACTAGATGGTGCAAAGGGGAAGCCGGAAGCTCCACTATCGAAATATCCGTATGCAGAGAAGAAACTGATATTGAGGCAGCAGTAGATGAGGCCGATGACCGAGTAGACCTGGCCGCGGTTGAGAAAGGAATAGAAATAGATGATCGAGCAGATCTAGCCGCGGTCACAACGGGAATAGACGTCGAAGATGAGGCAACCTTCCTCTTACAAAACGCAGGAGGAGGAGCCCTCGACCTCCTCAAAGATCCTCGGGGTGAAAAATAAAAAATCAAAGCAAGGTTATCATCACCACCAAGAGCAAACTACAATAAGTAGGCGACCATGAGGCCAAAACAACAAAAACATATATAAATAAACTCACTGGCCAATGAAGGAGCAGGCCCGAACTTCTTGAAAAAGCCCGACCACTCGCGAATTCCCACGATGTGAGGCAGAACCCGGCCAACCCAGTCAGAAATGTCCCCGACCAAAGGAGGGGGCGTAGTCTTGGCTGCACAAAGAAGGGATAAAATTTTAGGGCCTACGACTAAAGCAGATAGATCAAATGTTTTAACAAAAGAAGAATAGATACTCACGACTGTAGTTCCAAGTCTGAGGGAAGCCGTCCGTGTTGGCCACCATGTCTTCGGTTCTAACAAAGAAGAAGTTGTGCCAGAACTGACGATTTGCCTTGTCGTCCATCTTCACCACCAGACGTTTGCCTCATCGATAACGAAGGTTCAACATTATCCCCCTATAGAACTAGGGGCGAAGAGATGCATCAGATGCCAGAGTGTGATCTCGACCCCGGCTAACTCCGTAAATTTAGTAAGCATCATGATGAGCTTATAGATATATGGGGCGAGTTGAGCCGGGCACACGCCATAGTAGCGACAGAATTTCTCCGCCAATGGGAGAAGAGGAAGAGCGTAGCTGACCTAGAAGGGATATGCATAGAATGCGCAATTCCCTGGGCGGTATATTTGTACCACATCACGCCCTGTTGGGACCAAATCGATGCAGGCAGGAATGTTGAATTTTGCCCTAAGCTCTGCTAAATCGGCCTCTTTCATTGCCGACTCAGAAACATCGGGCTCGTCTTCAAGCGCCTTCGAAAAATTAGACCTAACTTTCTCGTTGCGAGGAATTATTTCCTCCATCGAATGAAAGTTCTCATCTTCAATGGTGACAGAGACGCCATCAACATGAGGAGGCATAAGCACCGCCAAAGGGACAGGGTCAGTTCCCACACCGGAACCAGAGGATACATTAGCCATATTTTCGATGAGAGAAAGGATATTCAGGCAAAGAAGGATTAGAAGCAACATGAAGCACTAAGACCAGGAAAAAAGACTCACTGCAAGGGAGGAAGGAGAAGAAGTCACAAGGTTTGATGAGAAAAATATGTAAAGAACAAATGGATGCCATCACATCTCTATTTATAAGAGTTCGGGCATCAAAACCAAGAGATCATGCCATAATTACCATGGAATTGAAACGGCAACTCCAACTCCAACTGACAGTCGCATGGGAAACGACGCAAAGCATCGGAAAAATATGCCATAATGACGCATGATGTCATGATGTCATTCTAGCGCAGAAATGACGCAACCCCAAAAGTTGTGACTCACAAAAGGCTACGTTGCCAGCTCGTCCCAAACTTAACTGCCCGACCCACTCGTCCACTCACCTCGACCATAACCAACAAAGCCCGCTCATCAAGGTCGTCTGAGGACGGCCTCAATAAGCGGAGGGACTAATTGTATATGTCAAAATCTACCACGGAACATTTAGGGCGAGGAAGTATTGAGGAAAAATCAGTCGAGGTCGAACAAGAAATAGCAAAGCTCGTGGTCAGGATGCCTATGATGGTCGAGGACGAGGTTCGCGGAAAGAATCGTAATGGCTAATTTTTAGAATAGGATAATAGAGGGGATATTCTAAAGAATATTCTTTGCACATGTACTATTAGGGTTTACTGGGGATATGTCCCATATAAAGAGGACAAAAGAGAAGGAAAAAAGGGTATGTAATATTCAGGTGATAAGAACAGATTTCTTAAAAAGATTCTCTCTCTCTAGCAAAGATACAAACATTACCTTTTCATCAAGATTCTTATTCGTATTACTCTAGACTTTTTCATCAGATCCGAGAATAGTTCGAACATTCTAGGATTTATCTGTCACTCATCATTGTTAGGAGGAACAATCATCTAGTTCATTGTTCACCGGGTGAATCACTCCTCTTATTTACTTAAATGTCATTTATTGCTAGTTACTCCTCCATTATTGCTTATACCTTTTGGAATATTTAATGCTTGTTATTGTCAATCTCCCACTAGATCTGTCCCACATTATCCACACTTTCAGGATCCACATTTAGAGATATTATCATTAATTAGGTTTAATCTTTCATTATATAAATATAATAGTTTTAACCGCAAGTTATACTTTTTGGTCAAACACTACTTAGTCCTAAGACCAGTAAATATAAAATATATATGTTTCAAATACATATTTATCACTTTAGCTTGATATGAACACTATATGCGGGTAAACGCTCGGACTAGAGCCGCCAGACGCGACGAAAGGTTTATTGGACCCAAACTCTCAATATTTGCAGTCCAAATATCAGAATTTCGGACCCAATTCAATTTATTTGGGCCCCAAGTTCAAATTTCGTCTTTTCTCCCGTACTCGTCGTCTCGTCCTCCTCATCTGGAACGCGGATCTCTTTCTCCGGCGAATTCCTCGGCGATTTCTCTCTCCGGTGAAACCAAATCGTAAGTTCTCTTCTTCCCCCGTAGTTCCTCTCTCTCTCTCTCTCACACATACACACACACACACACTCTCTCTCTCTCTCTCTCTAGATTTCCTCTCTCTGTCTCTCATGTGGCAAAAACCCTAATCCCTTTTCTTCTTCATTTTCTCCTAATAGAATGGTTGAAAATTGTGATTAAAGCCATAATTTTCAAGTCTTTTTTCCAAATCACTTGTATTTACTCAAACAAGCGACTTTAATATCAGATTAGTATATCCAGCCTAGTGTTTGTGTTAATGTTAGTATGTTGGAGAACTCAGATATATGTCTCACAATATATTGTTTACCAAAGTATACCAAAGTGGTGGAGCCAGGAATTTATACAAGGGGATTAAAAAAAAGTTAGTATGTCACAGTTGGGATTTGAACCCATGACCTGAAGCAACTTTTGAACCCCTTAACTATTACACTTGGACTTTTCTTCATATCAAGAGGATTCAACAGCTTGTATATAACCAAAAAATATCATTTTTACCTATTTGTTCATTGTAATTTTTCGACCAATTGAGTCCTCTTCCCTCTACTTAGTTCCACCAGTGGCTACAGGTTCGAGCCCTGCGCCATGTGAACTAAACTTGGTATTTTAGTGTGAATTAAACTTGGTATTTGTGTAGATAAGGATAGAGAGGTGGGCCATTATCCCCGAGTTCCAAAGGCTGCCGTTGGTCCTAAGGGTTAGTCCTTCTTGTGTTGGATTTGAGGTTCTTGGAGCTCTACTTTGCCGAGGACGCATGTTCCGTGCTTTGAATCTTTATTACCTCTTTCCGTTTGCCTTTGGCTTAACGGACCATTATTTCTTACTCCCTCTATCCCAATTTATGGGAAGGTGTTTTCTAGCACAGAGTTTAAGGAAGTAAGAAAGATTTTTGAAACTTGTGGTATGGAAGTTCTTGATGATAGAGGTGATCTTGATCTTAAAGATGAATATTAGTGTATGAAAAGGCCTTTTTCTTAGTTTACTTTAGAAAAAAAAGCTTGTTTCATTATTGCGCCCTTGGCTATAGTACTTGTTATCTTGTTAAAATGAGATTTCTAGCTTAGTTTGAAAAAGAGTTGATTAGTTCCCGAACATATGATTATTGTTTTATTCTGAGAAAGGTAACAAGTTTTATATATAAAGAAAGGCGCACTACACAAGTTGTGGAGTCACCAAAATTACAAAGCAAAATAAAGTAAAAACAAAAGTTCCTAGGTGTATATCATGATACAGATAATCTAGTACATCAAAATAGATTCAATATCTTCTAAGAAACCTTGTTTAGACCAAAATAATGAAGGAGTAAGCTGTTTATCTTCATCTTTTGGATGAGACTGTATTTGTCTTCAAAGCATCTTTGATTCCTCTCATTCCAAACTGTCCACCAAATGCATGCTGGGACAATCCTCCATCTCTTCTTCTTACTGGATAGGTTACCCTCCCTACTCCAACTCTTTTAACACATCAACTATTCTTCCTGGCGTCACCCACCTAATTCCCCTCAGGTTGATAAAGATTTTCCAAAGCTGATCTCCAATTGCGGTGTAAATTGTCTCTGCCTTTTCTCCACATTAGTAACATTGGAACATAACTGGTAGCCCCCTTTAACCAAATTATCTTGTGTCAAGACTGCCTGTTTTGCCAAAAGCTAAGTGAAACATGACTTTCCAAATCATCTTCCATGGCCAACACCCTACCTGATTATTTGAAATGTTGTATTCTTCTCTATAAGCTGACTTAACAGAAAATACACCTTTACTGTCCCTTTGCCACTCCATGCAATCCTTATCAGTGGTAGTACTTCTGAACTGTGCCAACAGACTGAAAACTCTAATATTCTATCAAGCTCCCAGTCATTTAATAACCTTCTGAACATATGATTATTTTCTGCGGAAGGATATAATATTTCAGAGGAAGAGATTGTAAACATGTTACATTTTGATGCAACATTCTAATTCAGTTCTATCTTATGCAATAGGGTGGATGATCACAAAATTGGCACTCAATACACAATAATATCCTGATTTGGCAACTATGCTTGTGCAGAATTTTAAATTAACTTCAATGCTGAATGCAAATATTATTATTTTCTTTTTTAAGTTTATTTGAAGAGATCTGTTGAGCTAAAGACTAGTAAACCATGAAGTTTAATTATAGATTGTTTTTTCAGCCTATAGGAATTTCACTTGCATGGGGACTGAGGATTCAAACAACCTCCCTGCATCTGATAATCTTGAAAGAGGAACTAAAAATAATGAAGATGGTGCAAATGGAGAGAGTTCCGAAACCACTGATTATGCTGTTGGGGAAAGCAAGGAACCTTTACAGGATAGTGATAGTGACATGGATTTGGAGAGTGACCCAGGCTCACAAGTTGGTGTTAAGTTGACTGAAACACTCACTCAAGTTGGCGTTGAGTTGACTGAAACCGTTGCGATAACAGAGAATCTAACTTCCATCAACTCTGTAATACATGCCGAAAATGGACATCTAAGTTTGCAAGACGAGAGCAATAATAGCAGTCATAAAGTGGATCAATATCTTGTGAGCACTCAGGAGATTGTTGGTTCCAAATGTACGTTGTTTCTTTGATATTTTCTGTTCTATTCTTGCCCAATTGGTATAGTATTTTATGTTTCCTAATTGCCTTAGGATTGGTCCAGACTTGTTCAAAACAAGTTACATGCTTGTGACCCACAACAACTAATAGGGCCAACATTTTAGAACTACTATTTTGATTTTTGCAACTACATACTTTCCTGGAATTAAGCAAGAAATCTTTATGCCTACAACTCCATTTTATTTGTGTCAAGTTTGTGTGTTTTTAATAAATATTATTATTGTTTTTGTTTTGACCCTATTTGTTGAGATAGATTTCTCTAAATGTGGACCTTTATTAGCAGGCTTATCCGGAGTTAAGAGACCTCGAGCAACTCCTGATGTTGAGCAACCGTCAGTGCATATCATTTATAATTCCTTGACAAGGTTTGACAAAAGTTCCCATGTTCTTTTATATTCTTCCATATCTACTTTAAGATTATGTTTATTTGGACTTTTGGAGTGACAAGGGGAAGTACATGAGGAGGGGTAAGGATCATTTGTCTTGTTTGGTTCACAACTGAACGAGGATTGAATGGAATTGTGTTCCCCTAGATGTCAACTTTTATAACCTGTTTAAAATGGCACAAGAGGAAGTACACTCATAATTTTCTTCCTCTTGTACAAGAGGTGGTTAAATACTAAACATAGGGAATTAATTCAATCATTTTACCTATAAAAAAAATAAAAATAAATCAGTTTCCCCTTTTCACCACTCTTCTTTTTCCTTTGTTTAACCAAATGTAGTAGTTATCCGTTTTTATCATTACACGGATACTTTTAGTAAAATTGCCATCCTTGTATTTCTCGATCCTGATGGGTTAACCTTGTGTTACAGAGAGAGCAGAAAGATGCTTGAGGGGCTGCTACAACAATGGTCAGAGTGGCATGCCAAACATTGCTCTTCAGCTCATGTAAGCCTTTCATGTCTCCTTTTTTTTTTTGGTTATAACTGTGGTGTCCAAGCCAGTGTGTGCACTCCTTGCCTAGTGCTTCTGTCTTTGCTAGGATTTGAACCCAGGTCTCCAAGGTTTGTATCCACTTCATTGACCATTAGGTCACACCCTTGGGTGCTCATGTAAGCCTTTCATTTTTTATTGCTAGTTGTAGAGCAGAAGGGGAAGGGAAATTTTGAAATGAAAATTGTTGAACAATAAGGCATCTCAGTTGAATTAATAAATTCTATTAGTTAGATTTTTGTCCTGATTTGCAACTCATGTTCCATTTCTTTTGCCGTAAGTGGAAATCGGTTAGAAGTTTTTTGAACTCAAAAGCTGAGAGCAGGGCATGCACATGCGCTGTTGAATATAACTAAGATCTTTATATGTCTGTTTTCAAGTGTAAGAGATAATATTACGTTAACATTGTCGGAATATGTCTTGATTCTTTTCCATTGAATAATTAGTGATTATTGGGATTGCCCAAGTTAAGAGAGCATGATCCACTGGGTTATCAGAAAAGAGAGCGTGATCCACTGTCCAGATTTTGCACGGAGGTCGAAGTTAGTTGGCATTTTGATGTGTGTTAAGAATGGTCAAACATCTGCTATTTGCTTCTCTGGCATCATTTATGCATTATTTTTATTTTAACTATTCCTAATACCGTTTACTATTTTGTGTTATGTAACAGCTGACAATGAGTCTAACCTTTTGTGTTATGATTAGTGAGGGTTTTTTTGGTAAACTTCACTGTCTCCGTAGGTTTCATCTTGAGAGTGCTGAGCCTTGTTTATTTGATATCAGGATTCAAAAGAAGTTGTTGAATCTGGTGAGGAGACGTACTTTCCTGCTCTTCATGTTGGTCTGGAGAAATCTTCTGCAGTGGTATATTTCTATCACTGCTACATGTACAAATTCAAATTTTCTGTTGAGCTATTGTTACCACTGTATTTGAGGATCTTTTTAAAAAAAGTAAACAGAAGACATTTGCCTCCGCTTATTTGCATACTATTTTATACTTAACGTGTAAAAGGTGCATGTATTCTCATCAGCCACCAGGGTTTTCCAAAGGAATAGACAAATCGAATCTAATCGACTGATTGGATTTTGCACATTGCATTTTTTTTGTTAGTGAGTGGATAAATAGGGGAAGAACCAGAATATATACCTTCCCCACCCCTGTCCCCCACTCCCTGAAAAAAAGAAAGAAATAAAGATAAAGGAAGCAAATATTAGAACCATTCAAGTAATTGTTTCCAAGAAGATCTGGAACTGGCTTTATGGGGATAAGTTATTCTCTTGGTTAAATTGCTATTATTCAGTATATTTGTTATTATCTATGTTTAAAATTTAGAATTTAAACGTTTTGAGTGTTATCTAAATACTATATTTCTGTAACCATAATTGTTTGTGATGGCAAAATAAAATGACTCTTTGTAGACTACCATGTCAAAATGACCTTTTATTTTGAATCACGTAATTGACTTTGTTGCTTACAAATAAGTGAATAACTACCAATGTTTCAAAGGCTTGCTTGGGTGCGGTTCAGCTCTGAAGCTAAGGGTAAAACACGGGGTTATCGACACCCATTAATATCATCTTATCTTCAAAAAAATGTGAACTCGTTGAGGCGCTCAATCTTAAAATTAATGCTCTTGACGTTTGCTTTTGGATTATGGTGTAAATTTATGGATGTCTATAAGTGACATAAATTTTGCTTGCAAAAACTTGTTGATTATGCAATTTTATTGACCTGTTAGAAATGAAGTTTTGCGTTGAGGAATTGTTACTTGCTAATTTTAATTTTAATATTATTAGATAACATTCTTATATTTTATGCTCTGATTGAGTCAAGACACGTAAAAATTATTTGATTGTCTAGGGAGTTCGAATGTTTAACTTTGCCGTCCAAGTCTTTCATATTTTAAATTCTTATCTGAAAGATGTGTTTGTCTTGCACACCCCCGATCCTCTCATGGTAGCTGTTGTATCTACCCATATGGCATTGCTGCTTCAAATCTTGGGAAGAGTTGTATTGTAATTAGACTATCTCAGACTGCCTGGCATTTACTTTTTCTCAAGAGGCTAAAAAGTACTATTTTCTGTTAAGACTTATTGGGTAGACAAACAAGCAAGGAACAACAAAAGCGAGTTTATTCCATTGGACGGCAACTCTGTCCCGCTATATGATCGCGGATATTCATTTGCATTGACTGCAACTGATGGTTCAAGCAATGTGGAAGCGTAAGTTATAGTTAAATTCTTGTTTGGCAGTAAGTTCATTCCTAGAACATTTATCTTATAATCTTTCAGTTGTTAGTTTGGAGTACTATATGGATGAATTAAAATGCACGCCGCGATGCCGTGCTATTTCAAAAATCATGGATATTTTAGGCTTTCAAATATATATATATATATATATATATATATATATATATATTGGGACTTGGTTAACCGTGACTGGTATATTTCAAAGATTTTCCTAGGCTGATGTGGTAATGGAGTTTTCACGCGTAGTTCTGCTTAGAGAGCTGTTAGGCAGTTGGTCTCTATGCAGCCTTATAATTTCCGTTCCTCTTTTTCATTTCCTTCCATCTCTTAATTGAATCTTCCTCCCTTTCTTTTCCTTCCTGTTGTAATTGTCTTGAACTTTACCTTTTGTGAGTCAGATGTATCATCCTCGTCCTGTCATCTTGTTAATCTCCGACATGATGACATCTAGAGGTTGCAGTTTGATTATTCTTCAATGTCAGACAGTGGCATGTGTTGCCAGCTCCTGTGTAAGATTCATGAAAATCAATATCTATTGTAGCCTGTGTCGGCTGGAACGTGTCCCAGTTTAGTATCATGTCATTCTTTGCATTTGGAATATTTATCTGATATTATGTTATGTCAGTATTTCCACTTTAAAAGTTCATTTGGCCCAGGAGATTGCGTTGGAACACTTCTTTTGGGTTGTTTTATGATAGTAGTTTTCTTCGACAATGTTGAGATTATGCCTATAGATATCGTTGTTTGCAATTCCTCTTAAGCGTACAGAAGCATCCCAAAAGTTCATTATGCCTACAGAAGCATCCCTAAAGAAGATCTGGAGAGCTATTCCTCTTAGCATAGCTTGGACTATATGGAAAGAAAGAAATAATAGGTGTTTTGAAGCAAGAAGGAGCAGCTGCATCTGTGAAATATAGTTATTTGCATTATTTGTACTAATGGAAAGATGGAAATGTTATGAATTTACATAACATGCTGGACATGCTAGACTGCTTAGGATCATAATGTTTTTAAGCTAGCAGTATTTTCACAATTCACAATATCAGCTCGATACTTTTTTTTAATAAAATCTTCACCTTATCAAAAAAAAAAAAAAAAATCCTTGTTTGCAATTTTAATGGCACAGTTGTGTCCTTCAATGATCTCTGTTCTCTGCTTATATTCTTAGTCCTAAAAGAAAAGGCAATACGACCGTAGGAAGTATGTAGGATCCTGTTGACGAGATATTTGAATATGGCGTTTTCTTGGTGACAAGAATTTGTACTTGTTTGTGTGATTTTTTAGGCAAATAATATCTTATGATGTCTTTTGCATTGCAGTGGAATTGAAATGGTTGATAGTTCGCGATGTTTCAATTGTGGTTCATATGGCCACTCTTTGAAAGATTGCCCTAAGCCTCGTGACAATGCAGCTGTAAATATTGCTCGTAAACAACACAAGTCCAGAAGGAATCAAAGTGCCAGTTCCCGCAATCCAACTCGATATTATCAAGATTCTCCAAAGGGGAAGTATGACGGTTTAAGACCAGGTGTCCTGGAGCCTGAAACACAAAAACTTCTGGGCCTTGGGGTGAGATAGACCATGTTATGACTTGGCTTTCTCACATGAAAACTGATTTTATGTGGTCTTAACTGTTTAAAGTTTTCTATCCAGTGCAATTCATTCTAGTAATGGAAGAGGTAAGACACTGGTGTTGCGATATGCTTCATTTTTATCAACAGTCTTTTCCTTTTTCATTTTTCAGGAGCTTGATCCACCTCCCTGGATTAATAGAATGAGGGAAATGGGATATCCACCAGGATATTTGGGTAAATATACATGTCCTCATTAGTTTATTGGATATCTGTTTGTATTCTGTTGGTAATCCAAATTATATTTATGGCAGTTTTTTGTCAAGGTAGTACCGGACCTGGTTAAACATTTGCCTTTTAACCAATTTAGTAGGCTAGGCCCGAACCACTCAGCCAACTCTTTCTTACCATACTTCTGTTGATCTTTTTTCTTCAGATTTTTGGACACAAACTTTATTTGGTTTTGCTTCAAGAGTAATGCATGCTGTCCTCAAATTACTTAACAGCTGTTGCCAAATCTACTGACTGTTCTGTAATTTTTGACCTTTTTAGATCCAGACGACGAAGATCTACCCTCTGGAATCACAATATTTGCAGATGAGGAAAAGAAGGAAGAAACAGAGGAAGGGGAAATCCTTGATAAAAGCTTCCCTAATCCGCCTAGGAAGATGAGTGTTGATTTTCCTGGTGTAAATGCGCCAATACCTGAACATGCTGATGAAAGACGTTGGGCGCCTGGATCTTCGAGTTCGAGTCTTTCAAGAAGTCATTCATACAATCGATATAACCATACACCAGACCCTATCAACAGAGGGCATTATCATGAGCGACGTTGGTCTAGGGATTTTGAAGATGATGGACCTCCTGGTTGCGATCCTGGAACTAGCCCCTCGTTGTCAGGCTATTCTTACAGATATGGGGCGTATGACTCGCATTATTCATCTATTAGCCCAAGGGATAGTGCTTCAATGCCAAGAAGCCCTAGTTTTGGAAGATCCTCGTCAGATAGAGGTAGAAGAAGCCCACTTGTCAATGATGGTACTACAAACCATAGTTTCCATGGTTTGTACTATACATCTCCTAGATAGACTTCCTAGACAATCTTATAAAGTGGAGGATCTAACCTCTGATTCAGCTTTCTCTTTGCCATTGCGTACGATTTTCCCATCATGAAGACTTATGGCATGTGAAGACTCTGTATTCCGATTCAACAAAGTGAAATATTGTACATAAGCTAGATCTGAATGAGATTTGGTGGATATGCGAGTTAACAAATTTTTGTAGGAGTTCAGTAAGCTTAGTAACTCCTGATTTTTGATGTGTATTGTAAAATAGTGGTAGCTTGATTGAAGTTGACAAATCCTGCAGTCTCGTAATGATCCAGTATATGTCTGCCTGCTTGGTTAACTACTATTTAGTTGTAATTTTTGCAGTTTAGGAGGTTTACAATTGTTTAGTAATGCAGTACATAAAACTGGCTTATACATCAGGGGAAACACCACTGAACTTTATTGAATCTCCCGGAAGTAACAGAAAAGATACTGCTCTTATAAGCTCATCAATTTTGTTCTCAGTGCATGTGTTTTATCATATTTCTAGTAAACTTGTTTAGTGTTCGAATCCTCTTTGATAGATTCACGAGGTTCCTAATAGCACCAATAAAAGGAGACAGAACGAGCATATATGCATATTTTGTATTGTTGAGACTTGAAGGTGTAGAAAACTAAGAAGAGTTGGAACATATCTAATCACTTTAACCTTTCCTTTTTTTCAACAACGACAAACCCAGTGAGCACCTACAACATATTTTGTAGTGTGTGCAGACCTTACCCCTATCTTACGAAGGTAGAGGCTGTTTTCGATTAAGCTTTTCTTTAATCGTTTTGGGAAATCTCAAGGTGACGAAAGACGTTAACATGAGTCTCGGCTGATTACTTGGTCATGTCTATTCAAGTAAAATCCAAGTTTGTCGTTTGATTGCAATTTGTAGCTATGAGGCTCCAATTAACGTCTCCAATTAACGTATAATATATCATAAGCAATTTCTTTTGTTCAACTTAATCATCCAATATCTAGAGCTCATTGGTTCAACTAATTCAAATTTGTACCATATAGGCAGAATATTTGACAAAGCACTTCCAACCAAAAGATTCTTTATTCCCAAAGTTTAAACCAAGACCTCTGACTGTAGGAAAGGTGGTATGATAACCATTGACTCGTCTCATATTCAATTCTTCTGTCTGTAAGTGGCAATAACGCAGATACAATGAAACAATTAAGTCATTTTAGCAATGTTTCAATGACATTAAGTACTGGAAGTCTAGTGTTACAATGGTTAAGTCGTGATACCACGATATTATGGACACTACGATGGTTAAACAATATGCAAGCACCTGACATCCTAATCACAAGCATTAAAAGCCTACCACAACAATCCCGATCTGAACTGACTTCTGTTTTAACTTCATTTCCAGAAGAATACACACACCACTAGACAAACTCTAAAAGCATGAAACTATTCTAAAAGTAGCAAAGGAAATGGAATAGTTGTCAATATGCCTAGAAAAATTCTCTCGAGCATGCAACCAAAGCGCACTGTCATTTTGGCCTTCACTATGTGGTGATGAAAGTCCAAATCTTCTTCCCTATAGAGACTTCACCGGGATGTTGAACCTCTTCCTCCTCGTTATCTTCTTCGTTCTTACCATCATCATCCTCATCCTGTTTATCTTTGTGTTCCTCATCGTACACACTGTAACCTGAGGGTCCTTCAGGTGTTCCATTCACTTCTTCACTCAGTCCCGTATCATCTACCAATTCATCAGCTATATCAGCACTGTGTGCCTGATTGTCTGCTGCACCCTTCAACTGCCAGACAAATAATAGCAAAACTTAAGATAGTTCAATTTAGAGACATGTTATGTATGGATTAGTAATGTTGCGACTTTAATGCAGAGATTAGTAGTGCCCAAAGACTATACTGATACTTCTTGTAGGATGTTTGGTTTGATATGTTACAAATTAGTGCACAATGTATAATTTAAAATGTGTTTGCTTTTCAAGTAAAATAAAAGTTAGTTTACCATTATGTATTGCCGTCTTAACGTGTGTAATCCATCTATTATTAATATCCAGATTCTTATTTCACATTCTATCCCACATAAAATAATACATAGATTTCCGCATAACTTATGCAAGCATTATTTGCTACGAAAACAAAAATAGCAAGCAAACATTTTATAATATAATGCTGTATTTTATTGGAGATTATATCTCCTTACTACACCAACCAAACGACCCCACTGAAACAGTTGTAGCCAGAAAAATGTATTTGAATATTTCATTAGAGTAAAAGATCCAGTTTAATAATTTGCACCCCTTTCCCGGACCCTGCGTAAACGCGGGATGCCTTGTGCACCGGGCTACCCTACGCACCTGTGCTGTTGCGGGTTAATATCCGGGGGAAAGAGGTGCCAGGGAACAAAATAAAGTATGATACACGTACATCATAATAGGTGTGAAAATAATGCACATTTGTACATCAGACAGGGCAGGAGAATAGAAAGTATACTTACAGGGCTATCAGCTACAGTGGGAAGACCAGCACCAGAGTTTCTGAGTTCTCCATTATCTCCACTGCTGACCTCTGCAGGAGCTGCTGGTGCAGCATTGGAATCCAAAGTTTCTTCCTGAGATTTTGAGATCAGCTCTGGCAAAGATCCATTAGCCGTTGCCGCAGCCGCACTGATGGTAAAAATGTTAAGTCAAACACCATTAGCTGTCAAACAACACCTGCCCAGCCCCCATAGAGAGTGAGGAAGGTGGGGAAGGAGCAACAGAGACGAAAAATCTACCACGAAAAGAGAAGCAGTTAGAGAGTTGGTCATCTCCTTCCAAAGTTAGAGTTTCATGAGACCTAAAATCTTTATTGGATGACCGACAGACCACCCAATTGTCTCTCAAGCACGAGGATGATGCTGGTGATCAATCTAGTTCCTAGTCCCTTTGAGTAGACACCATTAAACAAGACTTTGGTACTAGTCCCAATAAGGCCAGTACCACTCTGACATCAGGTGATTACAGGACTACGACTGTGAAGTACCTATTACCAAATTTTGAAATCCGTTTGGTACTGGTCTGCATACAATCCCAAGCAAACCAGGGTTGGTCTGCATGTTCTACTTAATCAAATTAAATTGAGTTTACAGAAATACATGGGTCATAAAAAGAAAGCATTGAAATTTCACAACCTCTTCCTTCCGGTAAAAGAAACCTCTTTAGAGCTCTAGTAAACTGAATCAAGCTGTCTGCTGTCCGGAGTACATGATCAGCTATAATTTATTTTTGATCGGTAGTAAATGATTAGCTGTATTCTTCATTCAAAACCTAAAACTTTTACTTCAGAGAAGAAAATGTTCAGGGAAAGAGAATTCTTAGGGTACTGATAGCATCACGCTAACCTAAGACCAATGTTCATCACATGGAGGTTGCCACTCTTGAAGTACAAGGACGAGGATGGAACTCTGAAATGAGTAATTTCAAATTCCAGAACTCGTTTAGTAAAAGTGCATCCAAACTTAAGCATTCAACTGTCACTCATAGCCCTTAAGAACCCAATATTTCTAAATGTCCACACGCAACCTTATCCAAGAGACTTAAGGGCCTCAGAAGTGAATCGGTTTGACTTCCAGTAGCCATGGAAGTACCATGGTACCCACGCCTTTGAGGTTAACAACCTTCCTGAAAATATAGAGGCCAAGCTTAAGCATTTCAGTTTCCCCATTAATTCTCGGCTTTTACCAATTGGTTGTGGCAGTGAAGGAGGGCTAGGGAAGGCGAGGTTTGTTTCTTTCCTCCAGAAACATGCCCTTCTAAATGATTCTTAAATTTCTTTTTGCATGTCAGATTCTATTTTATTTTTGTGTGTGATTTTTTTTTTTTTTGGGGGGGGCTGACTTTGTATTTAACATTTAAAGATAGATCTTGTGTATAGTCTCTGCATTACAGTTCATTTTGTCTACACAATACGACAAAATTCAGAAATCAAAAACCATAAAGGGATTTACCTTTTGGGACGGCGGAGATTATATCTTCTTTCACCAAGAACCTGCACAGATGGGGCAGCCTTTTGTCTCCTCTTCCTCCGACTGCTGGCCGTCACACTATCTGACTGTCCATCACTATGATTTCCATCAAATTCACTTGCCGTTCCCTGCGATGTATGGATGCGAGTACGCTTTCTGGTGTTACTTGGTGCTTCCCCCAAAAGACTAGATTCTTTCTGGCTCTCCTCATTTATATTAATAGAGTTCTCCAAACCTCCATTCACGTGCGTATTCTCAGTCTCCTTAAGATTTTTTCCAAGGATAGTTTTTGCACTTGCAGCTTTTGCCTTAGTTGGACCTGTCTTACCATTTTTACCACGTCCTTTCCTGACAGGTCTGCGCTGACCAGCATTCATGTGGGACTGCTCAGAGTCTTCCCGAATATCTTGGCCAGCTTCCACCTCTCTAATGCTGTTATCACTTTGATGTCTCTGGTCATCACACGTGTCATTGATGGAAACAGCCCGATCTGGTTGATCGTCGTCTTTCGACAGTCCATCAGGGAATTCACCAACCAATTTCTCTGCCAGAGAAGATCCACCAATGAGACCTTGAGATGCAGGATGCTCAATCCTCTTACCTGGTGAGAATAAGAGAAGCTTTGATGTACATTTTCGAAGCCAGGACATGGTTCCAGCAGAAGCAGTAGATCCTGAATTAAGAGCACCAGGGGACAACTCGTTGTTAGCACTTCCAGGTGAGCACTGGAGACCATCCTTTAAATATTCCTGTGCAATACGCAAGGGAGGGGCCTCGAAATTCTCCACATCATGTAGAGCTTGAAGGTCAGAAAGCTCAAATAGACGAATTCCCTCTCCACATGAGCTGCAACTCTCCTGCTTTTTGACAAAAGCAATGAACCTCTCTCTTTCCTTTGCAAAAGCTTCCCTTTGATCCTTCAACTTCCCGCTTAAACCATCAAGCACGTCGATATCTTTTTTCATCTCTAACTGTTGTTCTTGAAGATGCATCTTGTTTACAGAAATTTCCTGTTTTTCTTTCTCCAGCCTAACTCTTTCAGACTTCATCTCTTCCATTTCCTTACGGGCAACTTCCCTTAAATAGTTAACATTGCTAAGTTCCCTCTGCCTCTCTTCCTCAAAGAGTTTCTCCCGCTCATGCAGCGCAGACTCCATTTCCTCCTGCTTCCGCAGCATTTCACTCTCAAGTTCTCGTTTTTGTCTTTCAGAATCGTGAAGCATTTGCATTTTCTCACTTTGAGTTTTCTCAGCTAATACTGACCTCTCATGATCCATAGTAGCTGCAAATGTCTCTTGCGCCACTTTAAGGGCTTCCAACTCTCTCTGAACATAATTTTCTGTTTCCAACTTCTCCTTGCTCAACCTTTCCTCCTCAGTGTGCCGCAGTTTTTCAAAATTCCTTGTCAATTCATTAACTTCCTTCAACTCCTTCTTGATCACAGATCTTTTCTCATCCAGCTCTTCCCATTCTTTCTCAAATCTCTCTTTTTCCTGCTTTAAATCCTCAGCTTCCTTCAGAAGATTTTCTCGTAGAAGTCTACAATTGTCTGTCTCCTGCTTCAGTTCTGAAAGAAGGCGAGCATGTTCCATTTTCTCATCTTCGGTTACTTTAAGCTGTTCCATTTCCTCATTGATCTTGAGCTGTTGTTTTTCGAGTTCAGCTCTTTCATTCTCAAGATCAGCCCTTAAAGCCAGTAAACTCTCCTTCTCAGTAAATATCAGCTTCTTTTCAGTTTCCACTTCTTTCTCATCAGTTTTCAGAGACTTTTCTCTTCCCTTCAATGCTTTCAGCTTCAATTCAAGATCCTTCTCCTTCTCTTTCATTTTGTCATTTCTCTTTTCAAGTGCCTGTTCTCGTTTTTTGAGTTTCTCTTCAATGTGATTAACTTCAGCTTCCTTCTTCTCCAGTTCAATCACCTTGCTTTTCAGTTCCTCGTCCAGTGATGTCCGCCTTTGCCTCATTTCCAGTTCAAACTCCTCTTCCTTTGATTGCAGGATAGCTCGGTGTTCATCCATTAGCTTTTGTATCTCTTCCTGGTAATTTCCAATAACAAGGATAAGTATACAGTAAGTACGATAGTCCTATCAATAATTGAAATACTTGACATCTCTTTTTTCAAGTTTATTACTTCCTCGGAAACAAAAGACTTTAAAGGGACAATAGGAGCAAAACAGAGAACTGACAACCAGAGATAATGTGAGGCGGAGAAATTTTTAGAGGAGTACTCTAGATTTTTGACAACCGAGAACTTGGTGGATAATGTATCTGCCCCTCTACCCTACTCCACTTACATACCAGGCTATCTGTGTCACGGTTCAAACTCATGACGTGCACCTAACCCACACACATCACGCACTGTGCACTTACTACTAGACCAAAGCCCTGGGACAAGAGTACTCCAAATATTGGAAGGGGTATAAATAAGAAATTTTTAAATAAGAGTAAGAGAAGATGACATGGCTTAATCCGGTAAAGAAATTGACTCGAGAGGAGGAGGGACTGTCCTCATAAATATCAATCACAAATACAAAATAATAAATCACTAATAAATGCAGGTACTCACTCTCTCTTTTGCATTTAGCTTTTCCTGTAGTTCATCTAATTCTTTCTCTTTTATCTCCAGGCTCTTTTTCACATCCTCAAGTTCCTGCATCAAATGGAGAACTAGTAAACATAAAGATCAAAATACACATTAGCTACTCTATTGGAGAAATCAAAGGAAACTTGCCTTCTCCTTATGAGCAACACTAGCTAGTCGGCTGCTCATATCATCTTCTTTCTTCCTCAAAACTGAGTTAGCTATGTCAATTTTCCTCGACTCAGCTTCAAGGTCATTCTGCTTCTGTATCAAAACGCTATCGTTCTCACTTGCTCGTTGCTCTCTTTGGTTAAGCAGTGTTCGAGCATCAGCAAGCCTCTCCTCTCCTTCCTTTAGTTTTCTTTCCCATTCTCGCAACTCTTCTCTGTGTTTAGATAGAGCACTCTCATGAGCTTCACGCCTGAGATGACAAGGGAAAAAAACACTGTTACTGTCAATGGATTCTATCGCATCACTTTCATCATTCAAAACTGTGAACATCAAACCGATGAAGTTGCATAGAGAAATGAGGGAAAATATTAGTGTTCAAAGGAACATACTCGGTATTGAAAGAGGACCGTTCTCTTCTAAGTGCATTTTCTTGAGCCTTAGAATCACATAGTTTACTCTCAACATCTGAACTTTTTCTATTCACCTCAGCGATCTTGGCATCAGCTGCACGCAATTTCAATTCTAGTTGTAGTGAATTCTCTTCAACACTAGTAGCCAATGCAGTTGCCTCTTTTAATTTTGAATCAGCTGTATATTTAGTCTCTGCATACTCCGAGCGCATCTCACGCAGTTCCTTCTCTAGCTGCACCAACGATTAAGATATTAAAAAGCAATACAGTGGGCTAGTATCATCATAAAACTGAACAAGAGTGCCAAGAACCTTCGCTTTAAGAAGCACATGTAAAACCTCATCAGAAACTTTGTTAAAAAGTTGAAATTTATAGGACACATTCCTAAAGGGGATCCAGATCAATATTCATACAGGAAAATCGAGCAAGTTCACCACATAAAAGGCATGGAAATCAAGAAAATTACCTCCTAGTGCCTTCTGTAACTTGGAATTTTAGATGTTTTGGATCCTCTTTGATCATTACATGACAAAAATCAATTGCATCATACCAGAAGTCAAGGTAAATGTTCATCTGACAGATTTGCACTACTTGGAAGTATTCCAGATAAACATGTGTAGCTCTCGTACATTTGCAGATTTGCTTTTATCAGTGAATGGAAGAAAAAGGTTAACTCATGTTGTGCCCATATGGAGCAGAAGGCTAAGTCTGGTATTCCAGCACATATGCGGAGTTTGTCTGCTCGGTAGTTAACATACTGCATGGTCATAACTGGTACATATGCTATAAATCATTATATTAATCCGTGATAACAAACACTGGTGATGTTCTAAAGCACATGAGATGGAATGTAGGAGGGTAGTATACTGCTGCCTAAAGGAAAAGAGACGGAAATAATTTTTCTACAATTATTTTACCAACCAGGAGTCTACAGTTAAGCTGGCATTACTTCCAAGGCTTTCAAGGCAAAGCTAACAAACATTATTGTCTCCTAGCAACAGATACCGGTTTTTAATTAGTTTTTTCCTGAGAGTAACTAATCATGTTAGCTTGCTAATCATACATTTCGTGAAAGAACAATGGATCAGAAAACATGGTAGCCTAATGAAGAAGTAGAAGTGTACCTCAAGCAAGCATTGCTTCTCAACGCCCAACGCATTCCTCAAATTCTCCTCCCGTTTCTCCACTTCAGATAGAGCAATTGAGTAAGCGTTTTGTTCTCTTCTATAGTCCTCTTTTGCTTTATCTAGGGCTTGCTTAATTTCTTCATACTTAGAAGACCACTCCTTTTTCTCAATCAAGAGAAGGCCCATATTGTATTGATAGTCCAAGAGCTACAGAAAAAACGAAGCAGTCAAACAAAATCCTTGTTAACTGACTTGAAACTCAAGAGAAGTAACTCCCATGGCACAGCATATATATACTGAAAAAAACTAACATATACATCAAGCATAGAAGCAGCAAGTGCTAGCAGTAGCACATTTTATCCTTTATCACTGGCAAGATCACCCCCCCCCCCTTCTATCGGTGGGCTGGGAAATTAAGATGGATTGCAAATACAACTTACATTTTTTTTTTTGACAATGCAAATACAACCTACATGAATTATCTATATGCAAAAGCACGATACGTTCACTGTTCCTTGAGCCGAGGGTCTATCGGAAACAGTCTCTCTACCTTCACAAGGTAGAGATAGAGGTAAGGTCCGCGTACACAAGCATGATACCAGATATAGAAACAAAATCTCAGGGCAGCATAATAGATTGATGAACTCATAAACAGCATAAGATGTCTTACTGTTGCCTAAACTGAGATGTCAAAACAGTATCCACAAGTTAGATTTCACAACATCAGCTCCACTTGCAAGAAACGAGTTCCAAATTGTCATCAGTACAAGTAAGATTCTTGATTGTTTAGATTCAAAAATAACCTTTTTTTATATTGAAAAAAACTCCTCTGCGGGCTTCTGGCCCAACTCCAGTTGTCCCAAACTACTTTCTACCCTAGCATATAACAAACAAACACACCCCAAATTCTTGCAAGATCCATGTACAAAGTACAAAATATAATTCTTCATAATTTTATAATACCAAGCAAACTAAACAAATACTAACAAACCTCTTTCTTCTTACATAGTCTAAACCCAAGAAAACTAAAGTACCAAAGAGCAAAACAATCATATTCTATAAATAATAAAAAAAACTATAAAATACAAGTGGGGGTTAGTAAATTAACCTCATTTTCAAGATTTGAGAGCTTCTCAAGAATCACTTGTTTGTCCATAGTATCATCACAATCTTGGCTTAAGAAAACACCCTTTTGTGCAGAACCCATAAAGCCAACATCTTTACCCTTTGAAACTGCCCTATTTGCCGGATCGGTTCTTGGTGTCAAAGTCCAGCCGGAGAAAATCTTTCTCGGCGGAGTAGACATTTGGAAAATTACCCAAAAGGGACTCTTTCTTTTTCTCAAGAATTGGCAAAATTACAGATCAAAGATTTGAACTTTATGAGAAGAAAAAATTAGTGGGTTTCACGATAAGGGAATAAAAAAGCAGAAAAATATAAGGGAATTTTTGAAAACCCTCGCCGGAGTTCTTGAACCACCTACCCCCTTATGAAAAATCTTTATCGTAACCCAACTTCTCAGTTTTGTTTGTTTTAATTTTAATTTATTTACTGTTTGAAGTCCAGCAGCCAATTCTTTTATGGTGAAGTTACATTAATAACCTTGTGTTTTGTATAATTATATCCGTTAGGCTAGGGTGTTTTGGGAATTTACGAGCCGCCTTAGGATGAAAAGTGACTTCTGTTTTGGCTATTGTCGAAAATGACCTTAAAAGGTAGTTAAAGGAGAAGGGCAAAGGTGTAAATAGAGAAGAATCTAGGGGTATTTTGGGGGATTCTGGAGAGGAATATTATGATGCTTGGTAATGCCACGGTGTTAACAGGTTGGTTCTAGGAAGCTTTGGGAATAGGCGAGTGGGGTTCTTTTTTAGCCATGTATTTTGTCTGTCTGCACTCTGCACACATTTCACATTATCCATTTCTAACTAAATTTATTGGTTACCTATGGGCTTTCATTGTTATTAATTTATGAATTCGATCATAGGCCGAATACATAAGGAGACATTTAACGTTATCATGATTTTTTTATTTAGACATATCCAGTAGTTTTTATTTTAATTGAATACTTATAGTAAGTCAAAAGTACACTAATCAAATATATTTCACTAATATGGTTGATAGCGTGAGTTACACTATTCTTTGGTTTGACGTTCTCGGTTGTAATTTGTCAAAAATTAAATCATAATTAATAGTTTTTAAAGTGAAAATAGATGAATTAAGAGATAAAAGTATGTATAAACATAAATTTATATATTGAAAATACTCCTAGGACATCACTAAAGGATGATGAACACGAGCATGTTACATGTGCAACTCACGCTATCAATCATGTCAGTGAAATGTGTCTGACTGGTACACTTTGAACCTACTACAGGTATTCAATCGGAACAAGGCCTACTTGAAATATCTAAATAAAAAATCGTTGCACCTTTAAATGTCTCTGTATGTATCCATCCCTTTTTGTTTATAATGCATTACCATGCTAGTTTTTTCATATTTTAACCATTTTATTCAAATACTTGCTACTCCCTCCATCTCATTTTATGTGATACTCTTTCTTTTTTAGAAAATTCCAAAAACGAATATCATGTTTCTATATTAAGTAACAATTTAACTATAAAATGCTCATTTTTTGCTTAATAAGATGATTTATAGCTAAACAAATATCTATGGCTTATTTTAGATTACAAGTTTCAAAAATCTTTCTTTTTTTTCTTAAGCTTTATGCCCAGTCAAACATCATCACATAAATTGGAACAGAAGAAATACTTTATTAGCAAATATATCAAGTAGTTATGTCTAATATTTCTTCGGAATAGAAGAAATCGCCTAGCATTATTTTTATCTATTGAAAGTTGAACCTTAATTCACACAAGGTAGGAGTAAGGTTTGCATACATCTCACCCTCCCCCAGACCCTACTTGTGAGATTTCACTGGGTATATTATTGTTGTTATAATTATGTACAAAGGTAGATAAGAATCAGAACAACTTGGCACTTGTACATAGTGATACGCTCTGATACAAACTCGCCGCGATACAAATTCTACCATAGCTGTGATGGAACCTAATTCTACTCGCTAGCCAAACTGACTCAAATTCTAACTCAAATTGCTAGCCGAACTAACATACATAAGCAACCATAACAAGATAACATAAAGAATTTTCAACTAACATAAATAAAATAAATAAAAGCAAAAATAGGTTAAAATTATATCAAGTGCGAAAATACTACATAGATCCCCAAAATATGATAGTACAAAGTCATGAGCTATTAGATAGAGTACAACATAGTCTTTAAGTACACAAATACTATCTGGATCAAGAGAATAATAAATAAGATAGAAGGGGAATCCAAGGGTAGCATCTCACCAAGAAGCCTCCAATCAAGCTCTTGGTCTCCCTTCTGAGTACCGTTAGGGACAACATCAGGCTCTATATAAAAATGTGCAGAAGTATAGTATGAGTACAAAAGACCATGTGTACTCACTAAGTATCAAGTCTAATCTCGTTAATGTACTATCGAGGTTTTGACAAGGATACTCACTTTTCATAACCTGTTTAATTCATAAGCATGTAAAAGAATAGAAAATAATCCAAAAAGTAACAGATGAATAATAAGGTGCACAATTATAATGACCAATTGGTCGTTTTGAGTTCTGGAACCCCATTTTCTTATTTGATGCTTTTTGTATATTTTATTTGATGTTTTATGAATTGTGGGGATAGTTGATTTGGCGGATTTGGAAGTAATTCAGAACACTTAGTTCTATTTTGGAAGCCTTAAGTTATAAAAGTTAACCAATGTTTGACTTTTGACTAATCGATCTCTGATTGGTCGTTTAAAGGTTTCAATAAGTTTGTTTTTGGACTTGGGCATATGTTCGGACTTGGTTTTGGAGGTTCCTAGGAGGATTCAACACCATTTATCAAAAGTTGATATTTTAAAAATTCTCGAGTACATAAGTTTGACTAATAGTTGATTTTGATATTCAGATTTTGATTGGTGTTCCGGTAGATAGGTTCGTGTAGATGAATTGAACTTCTATGCAAATTTTGGTTAAAATCTGAGGTGTCTAGGTATGAATCGCACGCTTGGTTGGAATTATAGGAGCTTTGAACTTAACAGAGTTCAATATGTAGTTTAGCTTTTAATTCTTGGATGTGATGCTTTTGTATGTGTTTTGAGACCTTGGATAGATGCAAATATTATTTATGAACTTGTTGGAATGTTTAAACGAGATCCGAGGGGCTCGAGTGAGTTTCGAATCACCCGGAGAATATTTTGCTAGTTTTTCCAGTGTCTGGTATTCATCACGTTCGCACGGGGAGGCTCGCGTTCGCAAAGAAAGAAGTGGATTGGAGGAGCTTGACCTTTATGTTCGCAAAGGGAGGATCATGTTCGTGAAAAAGGCTAGGCAGTTGGCATTCACGTTTTCAAGGACTCTATCGCGTTTGCAAAGAAGGGGCTTCATGCGGTAGATTTCTATCTTCGTAAACGCGAGGTTGCAGCCGCATTCGCGAAAGGTATTGCGAGCAGGAGTATATTTTATCCAGAATTTTGAGATTTAGCTTATTTTTACTATTTTGGAGTTTTGGAGAACGAGAGGAGAAGATTTTGAAGAGGGATTTCAATACAATATTGGGAGTAAGTAAAATCTATTTGGATTTGATCATATATCTTGATTCCCCATGAATTTTTACACCTAAAATATGGAATTCTAAAGTGAATTTTGAGGTTTTTGTCTATAACTTAAAAGAGTGTATTTTAAGGTTTTGAATATCGATTTGGACTCGAATTTAGAATCTAATTATATATTTGGACTCGTACAGTTATGGGTAGACGAGATTTACCCCTAGACTCGGATTTCACTATGTGGGTTCGAGGGTTAACTTTAACTTTTTAAGATATTAAAGATTGAAACTTTATTGTTTGAGGTGATTTCTATAGCTTTATTTGACCTTGTTGAGTATTATTTGGCTAGATTCAAGCCGATTGGAGAAGACTTTTAAAGGAAAGGTGGTTATGGAAGGTTGAAGCGGTACCGAGTAGAGGTAAGTCTCTTGGCTACCCTTGTTAAGAGGAAATTCACCTAAAATGGACTTGATTGCTATATGTTACTTGCATTGGGGATGATATATATGCGAGGTGACGAGCGTATAAATACGGACCAATGTTATACAATGTTTAGTATAGTTATAGGTTTTTTTATACTTTATTTATTTATGCATTCTTCTTGATATATGCTTTATTTTATTGTATATGTGAGCTTCCTTATCCATGCTAGAGATCATGTGTAGGCTTATGTTTCCTTATTTAAACATGATGACTCATTATTGGTATGTCGAGATATGTGATGTAGACGTAGCTTACCTTCCTCTCATGAGCATATACATCTGCATATTTATTTCTAATATTCTTTTGCACCATATGTATATTATCTTACACGCATATGCAAACATTTTTACATATGAATTTAGTTATGGTATAATGGTACATTCTGTGCGGTTATGATCTGAGTTATGGTATTGTGAGTTACTTTACACATTAAGATGTATGCGAGGCTTGAGGATACTGATTATTGAATTGTTATACAATGGATGATTGGATATGGATTCATCCCGCTGGAGTTAGGTGATCACCTATTTTATTTTTGGCCCTAAGAGTATCAAACTCACGGGTCATGTTAACGAGGAGACACCTATCGTGTCGGGCACCCATACAGTGCTAAATGTGAGTGGATTAGTTTTGGCTATTTAGAAAGGTTGATTTTTGAGCATGCAACCTACATCACGCACTCACGTAGAAGCATTTATTTACCTATTATTTCCTGTAAATCATTTACCTTATGTGGACTTGGTGTAAGATTTATGATTTGAGCATTATTTCTGAGAAGCATGCGTATTTATATTCCTTAGTTGTTATTCATATATTTGATATTCACTATTATTGAACTGTTTCTTCTCTTATTCTACACTTATTGCAAATTCTGACTAAGAAAGTAAGTATTCAATTGGGTAAAGACTCGTCATTACTTCTTCGATGTTAAACTTGATACTTACTAAGTACATTGGGTCGGTTGTACTCATACTATACTTCTGTATATTTTTATGCAGATCCAAGCATTGGTACCAGTGGAGTAAAGAAGTGGTTCTTCGATTCTGATCTTGAAGACTCAAGGTAGTGATGTTTGTTCGACCGCAGACCTTGAAGTCACATTCTGCATTTTTATTTACTGTTATTTGATTCAGACAGTATTGTATTTATTTTCGACCTTGTATTTTACTACTCCTAGAAGCTCATATATTCAGTGACACTAGTTTCGGAGATGTTGTATTACTTTGCACTTAATTATCATATTTAGCTTTATCTATGTTATTACTAAATCAATCTAGACTTGTTATATCCATGCTAGCAGCTTATTTATTATTGAGATTGTTGGTTCGCCTAACCGACGTGTTAGGTGTCATCACCGTCATTGGTGGATTTTGGGTCGTGATAACAATCAAAGAAAAATAAGCTAAATATGCTCTTCAGATAAGATGATCAAAAATATAATCAAGGCATCAAATTCTCATATAAAGATAATATGCAATAACTAGCATGTGTATGCATGCTCCTACATGAGTCTATAATATTCATGCATGAGAAATATATAAACTTCACATCAGCCAATACCTACCTGGTATCCATCACCTTCTCAGTGTCAAATAACATTGTGAACATATGTCCCAAGGTAGAATGGGTGATCACGTAATTTCAAAAGGATGAATTCAAATCCATGCGCCAAATCAATAGTAATATCTCAGAGATCAATCATCAATACACAAAGAAAATACCATTATGTCATAAATTACAATAATCACACAAAATGTCCCATCGTATCAGCCTAAATTTATATCAGAGAACCATATGCATGGATGTATGTATTTGAACAAGAGAAGCATATATGTGCGTATAAATATAGAAATAAAATATATAGATATGTATGCATGTGTACAAGTATGACTAAGACTACAATATGTAATTCAACATACAACATAGCCCATCATATTCAAATAAGGAATCAAAAATATCACGACCCAAAAATTTCATCGGAGTCATGATGACGTCTAACACCGCTTGCTAGGCAAGACATTAATCAATAGGTAGAAACAAACTTGAATAATAGTATCAAATAGTCTCAACAACAGAATGCCATAAATAGTTGAAGTCAATAGCAACAATATAACTGAAAACCATTTTACGACCTGGTGTCATCGAGTACCTGAGCTCTACAGAATTTAAATACAGAGTCTGAACCCAAAATACAATATTGTCTAAAAGATAGAACAATAATAACATGAACTAAGAGAAGGGACTTCAAGGCCTGCGAACGAAATAACAGCTACCTGAAAATCTCTAAAATTGGTACTGATGCCACTCTTTAGCACTCACCTCTCTCGGCAGCATATGGATCTGCACATAAAGTACAGAGTCTAGTATGGGTACAACTGACCCCATGTACTCAATAAGTAACAGACCTAACCTCGGGCTAAAATCAGTAACGAGCTTGGCAAGATCTAATATTCATTTTCAACAGCCAACAACAACTGTAACGGCATAACAACAGCAAAAAAAAAGTAGCTCAAGTAATATCAAATCCAATTTTTTCACAATAAGAGAAGAAATAAACATGCTTAATAACAGTTAAGGCATAAGTTCTTCCAAAAAAATTACCTAAACATGGTTTTATCAATTTATTTATGATTCCAAGTTCTATACATCAATTAGAGACATCAAGTACCAGTTATCATGAGGAAATAAGCACACCACATACCTGCATGACAAGTATACATGCCAGAATCAACGTTATTGCAGTTACATCATCAAGTATACCAAATCTCAGCACATGCACAGTGCCTGACATAAGTACCCACCAAACATCATACATTCGCACTCAGTACTGTACGAGTTCCTGACATTAGTCCCTCACCAAGCACATATATAACCATTGTGCCCGAACCAACATGTTAATACCTAACTTAGAGGGGCAGCCAAGTTCAAGCGCTAATCAAATCTAAGTCAATGATCAATATCACTTAGCCCAATATGGGGCCTGGCGCACGCGTCACCTCACTATCAGTATCAAATCGGCTATATGCCCAAGACCAGTCATCAATCACTCAAGTCTCAAATGTTCACATCTCACAGTACTCAGCTCAACCAGTGCCATACATAAAAGAGCACCAATAACATGTGAGATAACATATGAAGAATGCACAAAGACAGAAATATGTACGCAGATGTAAAATATAACTACAATTAAGGCAAACAGCTCAATATAGTAAGAATAGCCATATCATATTTCAAACAGACAAGCATATAGCCTACACATGATTTCTAACATGAATAATAGCTCATGTAGTTATAAAAGTGGAGAAAACACGAAAACAATGTGGCATAATAGCAAAACAAGGCACATAATAGCCCAATGTCATCATGAATAACCCCAGTGTACGCTTATACACTCGTCACTTAGCACGTGCGCCAACTCCAACATATACCAAATACCATAGCCAAAGGGAAATTACCCTCAAACCAAGTTTAAACAAGTTACTTACCTCAAAGCGCATAGAATCAATACTCTAAAAATGTCTACTCATACGAATCCACCTCCAAATGGCTCAAATCTAGTAAAAAAAATAACTCAATAACATAAAATAAAGCCATAGGAAATAACCTCAAACAATAAAGCTTCGATCTTTATACAAATACACAAGGTCAACCAAAACGTCAACCTAGACCCGTGTCCCGGAACCCGATCAAACTTACAAATCCCAGTTACCCATTCCATACGAGTCCAAATATATAAATTTTCTCCAAATTCCACTTCAAATCGGCTCCCAAATCTCTAATTTTTACTCTCCAAATCATAGCCAAAACCCCTAAATTTCTCTTTCAAATCACATAATATATGTGTAATAATCCATGAAGGAACAAGATATAATATCAACATCAAGTATAAATCACTTACCCTCTTGCCGTGTGTAAAATCCTCCTCAAAAATTGCCTCTCTCCAAGTCTAGGGTTCTTTTTTTGTTTTTTGGTCAAATCCACCAGGCCTTGCGCCTAGAGGTTATTTTTATAAATAAGATAACAACTAGTACAACAAAGAAGGGGGACATGGACCTTACCTCCAAATCTATGGTGGATAAATAATTGATTGTCCAAAAAGGACAATCAGTTGAATCTTGTACAATGAGTGAAGTTACACCTATAATGAAGTGCCAATTGCCTATCCATAGTTGGCAGATAATTGGGTATACAAAAACACTGTGAAATGAACCTAGGTCAAATATACAAACAATTGATTCTAAGGCCAGATGTGTATGGTCAACTATACAAGCAGTTTGGGAATACATCTTCCAGAAATAAAATAACCTACATCTAGAAGGTAAGTGTATTCTCCCTTTAAAATATGACAAAAACTAGATATGTATGGTACAAACTGTCTTCAATTTAACTTTGACAATGAGATCAAAGAAAGCCAATTTGAAGACAGTGATGACTGAAATCCTTGTAGTTGACTGATCTTGCTGCCTCTGAATATTGCAGCTGACAGAAGAGATTGAGCTTATCCTTGATGTCTTTATCCAGGAAACAGTGGAGAGGAAATGGACTTGTAGCAGCTGATGATTGGTGTAGAAACCAGGCATTTCATTCTCCAATGTAAGATTGATGTAGTGTGTAGACTTCTGGAGTTGAACTCTGGTAATAGTAGTGGTATGATGGCTAAGGTTTGAACCCCTAGTTGTGTTCTTGTGAGGCCCTAGCATTTGAAACCTGAGAGTGGACCTGTTGTACCCAAAAATGTGTGTGACATTGGAAAGATTATCAAGATAGACTCTGGAAGACTGATGTATTTCCAACAGACTGAGCATCTGGGATGCTAATACAACACCTTGGAAATGCACCAGTGATCTGGACATGTCAATTGTACCTGCAAAATTCAGCAAACAAGTTAGTAGTAAATGGGCATCATTGTCTTGCTTCCAATGAATGGATATGGCATTGCTGGCATTAGAGCATAATCATTGTATGTTATGACCATTGTTGATGTTGTTCTTGTGTGTATGAATTTGGAGTGTTGCTCTCAGGTTCTTGTGGCATCTGAAGGCTTGTCTGATGGAGTTATAGTTGATGGGGTGAGATAGTTGCTTCTGTAGATAGATGCTACGGAATCCTCTCTGCCCAATTGCATGAGGTTTATGGGATATTGTGAACCTTTGCCTAACACTTAGTAGGATGAGCCTTGAGATTGCTAATACCACACACTGAGTGTAAGTCAAATGATTGAGTATACCATAGTGAATTGTACCTGCAAAAAAGAAAGCAAAGTTATTGAAAAAACTATTTTTGTGGTGATGGCTATATGTTTGCATTTTTCTTTGGATTCTATAATGGGTGTTGAAAAATAAGGGAAGGGTGGAGTCTGGAAGAAAGGAATAGTCTCTACTACATTTGTAGTTGAGTTTAGAAGACTAAGAGGGATGAGGATTAAATAAAGGCTGTGTGTTATTGTTGGAGTAGTTTACTGGTGGATGTAGGTGTGATAGGTTAAAGTATATGGGTTGGGTGACTATTGGGTGTGAGAGGATTAGAGTACAACACTTCTTATAACATTGGATTGTTAGAAGTGTGCTTAGATAACCTGCACAAAAGAACAGTGAAAAACTGGACTGAGTGTCCATTTCCAAAAGTGTTGGGTTTTGATCTTTTCTGGATTTGGATATATGGGGATTGTAGTGATACTGTGTTAAGTATCATGTTTTAGCCATAACCATGAGAAGAAGTAGAAGTAAGGTGAGCTGGTAGTATAATTCTGTGTGTTTTCTTGTGCCTAAAAGCAGGGGTATTCAGGAAATTCAGATGAATTTGACCCCTGATATGAGTAGGCAATGTGTTGACACTAGAGAAGTGAGTTAATGCAGTCAAGTCATGGCTAAGCTTGGACAAAGTGTCTGCAGGATAGATGGATTCTCTGTATACATGTGAGTACTGAACTTCCTCACATTGAAGACACAGGTTTCTTAGCTTTTGCAGATTCATTTTTAAGACCCAAGGAGGGTTAGAGTTGGTTTTTAGCCAATTGATCAAAAGAGCTGAGTCTATTTCAAGGTGACTTTTGTTGTACCCATTGGCAATACACCACTGGATACCAGTGATAGCAACTTCTGTTTCTGCAAGGTTGTTAGTACCTTCACCCAAAGGAGATGCAATTGCTTGAAGAAACTCCCCTAGGTGATTTTTAATGATGGCCCCACCACCAATCTTTCCTGGATTAGTCAGTGCACTACCATCAGAGTTGACTTTAACAAAATTGGCATTTGGTTTAGTCCAAATAACTTGTTGAGTGGTAGTGCAATGCTTGATATCCTCGATGATAGAATAAATATCCACCCATCTTTGAGGCCATTTGATAGCAGGGTAAGTTGCATGAAGCAGCATGTGAATGTCAGAGTTAATGGAAAAAAGGACTCTAGTTATAGAAGACTTATTTCCTCCATACTTTGCAGAGCATCTATTCTTCCACAAATTCCAACAAATAATGATAGGAACTGTATCCAGGATTAACTTCTGAACTTCATTATTATTTTCTGTAACCACCAGTTCATAAAAAGCAGTCTTAGTGGCATATTTTCAGTTTTGATTCCTGCTGGCCCTCCATATTTCTTCCAGACAAATGTTGCAAAGTTGCATGTACTGAAAATATGATCAACCGTTTTAGCTGCAGGTCTGATACAGCATACACATTTGGTAACAGTGGGGTTACCAAATGATATTACCCTGTCATCTATTGGCAACTTGTTTCTGAGGGCCCTCCACAAGAAAAAGGACCACTTGAATGGGATCCTTTTGTGCCAGGTCATTTTGTTGGTAAAGTTGGGTTGCTTCTTGTTCCTTATCACTTCCCATGCAGAAGCACAGGTGAATTGCCCCTGTCACTGTGGGTGTCCAAATGGGTTGATCTTGGGACTGTAGCATATAATGGATGGGAATTTGCATGATGAGATGAATCATATGAGCTGGAGCAGTTATGTTCAACTTTTAAAGGTTCCACTGTCCATTTTCCCAGAAATGGACAACTGTAATTTTACCTGGTCTACCCCCTTCACTTATGTAATTAGCAAGTGCACCTGTACCCAACCAGTTATCCCACCAAAAGCTACAATTGCCTAAGTGTAGCCTTATTGAATATATTTCTCTGCTTTATTTTTGTTGGTCATTATCTTCTTCCAAGCTTGTAATTGTCCTGTGTCCTATTTTTAGAAATTGGGTCTGATCTTTAGCATTATTTAGCTCTAAGAAAGTTTCTCCAGAGAGAGGAATTAGTTCTAAATATTCACCACTGTTTGAATCTCATTGATTGACAGACATCTTCCATTGTTCTAAAACCAATTCCTCCTTCAATCATAGGAAATGATAGCTTATGCCAAGATGACAAGTGATATTTGTTTCTGTCTTTTTCCATGCCCTAGAAAAAATTAGCAGCTAGTTTTTCAATCTGCTTCAAGACAGCTTTTGGAGGGGAGAGTGCTGAAAGAAGATGAAGGGGCATCGACTGTAGTACATGTTTAATAAATGTGGCTTTTCTTCCATATGAGAGAACTCTGCTTTGCCATCCTTTGATCCTACCTACAACTTTAGCTACAATGGAATTGAAATACACTATTCTCATTCTACCAGTGTAGAGAGGACAACCTAGATAGGTGATTGGAGAGTCTTTCTTGCTGAAACTTGTTACTTGTTGAATTCTTCTAACAGCAGAATTGAAGGCAGATGGAGAGGTCATGAAGTGACTCTTTTGTTTATTGATCTTTTGACCAGATGTTTTCCCATATTTACTGAGGATGTGCATGATTTTCTTTAGAGAACTCCTGATTCCAGATGTGAAAATGATGATATCATCAACAAAGCTCAAATGTGTGGACCTCTCTTCTTCATATAGAAACCATTGAAAAACTAATCATGGGACATGTTGTTGAGCATTCTGGATAGTAATTCAGCTCCAATGATAAACAAAGAGGGGGCCAGTGGGTCACCTTGTTTCAGTCCCCTAGTAGAGTGAAAGAATCCACATCTAGTACTATTTATGATGACAGAGTACCGGTTGTTTGACATTGTTCTCCATATCATGTCAATGATCATCTCATTAAAACCCATCATTCTCAGCATTATGCATGTAAATCCCCAGGAGACTCTATCATAAGCTTTGGCCATGTCAAGCTTGATGACCACATTAGAGCCAATGTTAGGTTTTTAAATTCCTTGAACAATTTCCTATGCCAACATTATATTTTCTGATATGCTTCTTCCTTTCACAAAGCCAAAATAATTTACATAAATTATTCTGGGAAGGATAGGGGCCAGTCTAGAACCAATAACTTTGGATATGATCTTGTTCAGGAAGACGCTGAGGCTAATTGGTCTGTATTCTGCAAAGGAGTTAGGAAATTCCACTTTTGGTAGAAGGACTAAGCAAGCACTGGTCATGAACTTTGGCATAGTAGCACCTCCAAAGAAGTCCAGAACCACATTCAACAAGTCAGCTTTTATAATGTGCCAGCATGATTGGAAGAACTTTTCATTCATTCTATCAGGTCCTGCAACACTTGATGGACTCATTGAGAAAACCACTTCTTTGATTTATGCCAAGGTGGGATCTTTAGTAAGGAGCTCATTGTCCTCTGCTGTGATTAAGGATGGGATACATGATAACATGTCTTCTCTGATAGCACCTCCTGTTTCAGTGAAGATATTCTGGAAATATGTGCATGTTGCTTCACCAATAGCCTCATCCCCCTGAACCCATTCTCCTTCATCATCTTTAATTTTATGTATGAACAACTTTCTTCTTCTCCCTCTAATCAGGCTGTGAAAATATCTGAAATTGGCATCCCATTCTTTAAACCATTGCAGCTATTTTTTTGCTTTAAGATGGACTCTTCTTGCTTCATATATCTCACATAATTAGCTTGAAGCTCATGAAAGTTATGTTTGTCATTGCTATCATTGGTCTGAGCCCAGACCATCTTAGCTTGCTTCAACTTGTGTTCATATTCTTTGGCTTTCAGAAAGATATCTCCATATTGTTGTCTGGACCATTTGCTTAGGGCATTGGACAAAGCTTTAAACTTTTGGTGAAAATGCACATGGCATTGCCATTGACATCTTTGTTCCAGACCTCCTCAACTAGAAGGAAACATACACAGACAATAACATTTACAAAGAAATTTTAGGTAAAATATCATCATATTGCATATTTCTAAATTATAAGTAGATAGTCACATTATCTAACTAACATGATTAAATCAATTATTTTTGCAGGTTCAAATAATGATGTCCAATCACTTCGAATTTGCGTATTATACTAATGTAATAATATTTTTCTGCATATATATATCATTAGTTGACTTTGATATTCCTTCATATAAATAATATTCTAAATCATTACGTGCTATTATTAACGTGCAACGCACGTATATATATATATACACACACACGCGCACACACACGAATGTGTAAGGCTTATATATATATATATTGTATTTCAGTGTATAACATTGCATACGAATGTATATGGGTTGCTTAATAATAATAATAATAATAATAACAATAGTGGACACTTTTTTTCTTTCTGCTGACTTTCTGACAAAGAAATAAGCATGAAAAATAGAAAAATAAAAGAAGCATGATAAAATAAAAAATAATTTGATTTAAATAATAATAATAATAATAATAATAATAATAATAATAATAATAATAATAATAATAATAATACTGTGCACTTTTTTTCTTTCTGGTGACTTTATGACGAAAAATAAGCATGAAAAATAGAAAAATAATAGAAGCATGATAAAATAAAAAATAATCTGATATAGGAATTAAAAAAATAAAAAAGTAAAGTAAAAAAAGAAGAAAAAAAAGAACCCTAATAAGTTGCAAGAATATGTGTGAAAGGGAAAAAAGATTTCTTGGTCGGAGATGGATGAAATCTAAAGATTTGTTAACAAAAAACATAAATGTTGTGTATTTAGGCTATATTTTATTGGATTACATGGCCAAGCTTTTTATGGATATACAAATGAAATGGAGTGTGATTGGCTACATTTGTATAAACTTTTCTCTATTAAAAACTAATATTCCACAAGAAAAAGAAGAAGAAATACAACTCATGTAGATTAAATGCAAGAAATGCAAATTACCTTTTAGAAGAAAAACGTGTATCCTCTACTTAACCACCCTATCATCACTCTTTAACTTTGTATACGGTCAAAACCGGTTAGTCCTTCGTACGTTCTGGTCGAAATGGTAATTCATTGGATCGAAGAGCGTCTTCATAATATCAGGTTGAGGTCCGAAGTCAGGTCATCAAGCTTCGAGCCCTAAGGACCGATCAATGTCGAGCTCGTTATCATTATCGAGTTCGAATCGAAATCGAACTATAATGCGAAGTAAAGTATCGAGTCTATGAGGCAGAGACCGACCAACACTGACCCCGAATCAATACAAGGCTCCGAGTCAGAATCGAGCTCGAGTCAAGATCGAGAGCTCGACTCGATATCAAGCTCGAGTCAATATCGAGCTCATAGACAAGAGCCGTTGCAACCGCACTAGAGAGAATCCTGGCAGGAATTATGGAAATGCTGATTTATCATGGATCCCCCACTATGTATTTTTAATTATATCTAAAGTAGGATCCCTCCACTATAAAGGGGATAGTTATTATTTCTGTAAGGGACTAAGTTTGGCATACATTGTAACTGAGATATCATACACTCATATATTGAAGAGTTATCCTTTTTTAGCTTCATAGATTGATTCATCTTGCTTAATCCATAAATCATCTTCTTTCCAACTTTGCTTATTTTTCATTCTCTACAGTCAACACTCGATATTTTTATTCATTCTTACGATTTGTGTCAAATTATACCACATACCCTTAGAACTACGTACAAATTTAACTCTATCCATTTTTCGGGTAAACAGTTTGGCGCCCACCGTGGGGCTAAGGATAAGAGTGGTTATTTGACATGAATCTCTGAAATACTCACCGTTTCACGCTTATTTTGAAGCATCTCTGATTTCAGACTAGCAACAGTGAACTCCCGATTAATGGCCTTGTCTATCGACAACGAAGAGGGCCTTTAAGATGAGAACAATAACTTGGCGTCCGGTGGCGAAAGGACGCTCATCAACGCTGTTGGAGCTCTAGTAGAAGTACCATTGGACGTTAACTCACATGTGGCCATCGAGGCAGACCAACGTTCTGAACATGAAAATAACATTCATGGTGGTACTTGATTTGCAGCTCGAGATACCCATAACGTCGAATAAAACTGAGTCAGCTTGCGTATGATTTTCAAAATATTGCAAGCTCAACAGGTAGCAATAGCTCACTTGCAGAGTCAAACCCTGATACCGAGCAGGCCGGAGCCCAATCCGGCCCGGGAAGTCACCCACAAAACAGAACCAGCTATAGTGAGGTCAAATGAGCAAGAATCGAGGACTAATCCTGAAATTGTTAAGATGTTCGAAGAACTGACAAAACGAATAGAATCAGGAGAAAAAATGATCGAAGAAAACAACAAAAAATGGAAACGTACAACTCCAAGGTTGATCAGATCCCGGGGGCACCCCCGATATTGAAAGGCTTAAATTCTAAAAAATTTGTACAGAAGCCTTTCCCCCCGAGCACGGCCCCTAAATCAATCCCAAAGAAGTTTTGCATGCCCAGAATTCCTAAGTATAATGGGGCGACCGACCCCAACGAGTAAGTCACTTCTTACACATGTGCCATTAAAGGAAATGATCTAGAGGATGATGAGATCGAATCTGTATTATTGAAAACATTCGGTGAAAGCCTATCGAAGAGGGCAATGATATGGTATCATAATTTACCATCTAACTCTATTGATTCTTTTGCTATGCTTGCAGATTGTTTCGTAAAAGCACATGTCGGGGCCATAAAAGTCGAGACCCGGAAGTCGGACCTATTCAAGGTAAGACAAAAGGATAACGAGATACTAAGAGAATTTGTATCTCATTTCTAAATGGAGCGAATTGATCTACCACCAATCACAGACGATTGGGTTGTTCAAGCTTTCACTCAAGGTCTGAACGAATGAAGCTCGATGGCTTCACGGCGGCTGAAGCATAACCTAATCGAATACCCAACTATTACTTGGGCCGATGTGCACAATCAGTATCAATCTAAAATAAGGGTCGAAGACGACCAGTTGGGTTCTGGATCCGATTTTAAAAGGGATACCGATCGAGAACCAATGTCAAGCAAGGATCGATATCGACCATACAATGGAGATCGTCGGGGGTAGCGAACTTTCACACAACCCCGTACGAGGCGAAAAGAGAAATGATCGAAGCCAAGGGTCTCGGGGACTGATGGACAAAAATGGGTTCAATAGGCATACCGGATCTAAAAAAGTACCACAGTTATCGGAGTATAACTTCAGCATCGATGCATCCGCCATCGGACGCATCAAAGACACTAAATGGCCTCGACCCATGAAGATCGATCCTGCCCAGAGGAACCCCAATCAAATATGTTGAATATCATGGAACCCATGGACACAGAACGGAAGATTGCAAGCAACTAAGAGAGGAGGTAGCCATGTTATTCAATAAAGGGCACCTTCGAGAATTTTTAAGCGACAGGGCCAAAAACCATTTCAAAAATAGGGATTTCGGTAAACGAAACGAATAGGAAGAACCACAGCACGACATCCACATGATCATCGGTGGCGTCGATGCCCCTCAAGGGCCGGTGCTTAAATGCACTAAAACATCGGTTATGAGAGAAAAGCGACCTCGAACTCAGGATTATGCACCCATAAGCACCTTGTCCTTTTATGATGAAGATGCAGAAGGAGTCATGCAACTTCACAACGATGCATTGGTAATATCCGTACTTATGAATAAAACTAAAGTTAAGTGTGCGTTAATTGATTCAGGTAGCTCGGCCAATATTATTAGATCGAAGGTTGTAGAACAACTCGGTCTACAAGACCAGGTCGTACCCGCGACCCTGGTTCTAAACAGATTCAATATGGCATGTGAAACCACCAAAGGCGAGATAATTATGCCGATAAACGTAGCCGCGACCATCCAGGAAACGAAGTTCCACGTAATCAAAGGCGACATGAGGTACAACGCCCTTTTTGGAAGACCATGGATCCACAATATGAGAGTTGTACCTTCGACCCTCCACCAGGTTCTTAAATTCCCAACGTCGGAGGGAGTCAAGACAATGTACAGAGAACAACCGGCCGCGAGAGAAATGTTTGTCGTCGAAGAAGCAATTTCGATATCCTCACTTTTGTCAACAAAGGGGCCGGACTCAAAAGAGGAACGATATGCCAAATAGCAATCACAAACGTCAGCTTCAACCCAACTAGAAAATCCAAAGATTGACGAAGATGATGATCAAAGGATCCATCGATCATTTGTGGTCCCCGATGATTCTGACGCTACCCAATCAACGATTGAAGAATTGGAGCAAGTCATACTAATCGAGCATTTGCCCGAACGAAAGGTATACCTGAGAACGAGATTAACCCCCGAACTCAGGAAAAGGCTTATTCAATTTCTTATCGATAACATAGATTGTTTTGCTTGGTCCCATTTAGATATAACAGGGATCCCACCGGATATAACGACGCATTGGCTAAGCCTAGACCCTAGGTTCAAACCGATGAAGCAAAAGAGAAGACCCCAGTCCGAGGTAAAGCACGCATTCATAAAGGATGGGGTAACTAAACTTCTTAAAATAGGGTATATTCGGGAGGTGAAATACCCTGAATGGTAAGCCAATGTAGTTGTAGTCCCTAAAAAAGGGAACAAACTTAGAATGTGTGTAGATTATAAGGATTTAAACAAGGTGTGTCCCAAAAATTCTTTTCCGCTGCCCAACATCGATCGCATGATCGATGCCACGACCGGCCACGAGGTCCTTACTTTTCTCGATGCCTATTCCGAGTATAATCAAATCCAAATGAACCCGAAAGACCGGGAAAAAATTTCATTTGTCACCAAGTATGGAACATATTGTTATAATGTGATGCCCTTCGGGCTAAAAAATGCAGGAGCTACTTACCAACGCCTAGCAAATAAAATGTTCGAGGAACAAATAGGTATATCAATGGAAGTTTATATTGATGACATGCTAGTTAAGTCCCTGCGCGCAGAGGACCATTTGGCTCATTTGCAGGAAACTTTCGAGATTTTAAGGAAATACAACATGAAGCTCAACCCCGAGAAATGTGCTTTCGGGGTCGGTTCAGGCAAGTTTCTTGGCTTCATGGTATCGAATCGAGGGATTGAGATCAACCCCGATAAAATTAAGGCCATCGAAGACATCACCGTCGTGGACAGTGTAAAAGCTGTGCAGAGGCTAACAGGATGGATTACTGCCTTAGGCCGATTCATTTCAAGGTCGTCAGATCGAAGTCATAGATTTTTCTCTCTTCTCAAAAAGAAGAACGATTTTTCCTGGACCCCAGAATGCCAACATGCATTAGAGGAATTGAAACAATACCTATCGAGCCCACCACTGTTGCACACTCCAAAGGCAGACGAGAAACTTTGCTTGTACTTGGTAGTATCGAAAATCGCGGTAAATGGTGTCCTAGTTCGAGAAGAGCAAGGTACGCAATTTCCCATTTATTATGTAAGTCGAACCTTAGGGGAAGCAGAAACTAGATATCCACACTTAGAGAAATTGGCACTAGCACTGATAAGCACCTCTAGAAAGTTAAGACCATACTTTCAATGTCACCCCATATGCGTATTAACTACTTACCCACTTCGTAATATTTTACACAAGCCCGAACTACCAGGCCGATTGGCCAAATGGGCCGTCGAACTCAGTGGGTATGATATCGAATATCAACCCTGGACGGCTATCAAGTTTCAAATTTTAGCGGACTTCGTGGCCGATTTCACGCCAACCCTCGTACCCGAAGTCGAAAAAGAACTCTTGTTGAAATCGGGTACATCATCGGGGGTATGGACCCTTTTTATAGACGGGGCTTCGAACCTAAAAGAGTCCGTGCTAGACATCATTTTAAAGCCGCCTACAGGTAGCACTATTAGGCAATCTATCAAAACTACTAGGTTGACTAACAACGAGGCCGAGTATGAGGACATGATTGCAGGTCTCGAGTTAGCTAAAAGCTTGGGAGTAGTAGTCATTGAAGCCAAGTGTGACTCTTTACTGGTGGTAAATAAAGTAAACAAAACCTTCGAAGTTCGAGAGGATAGAATGCAAAGGTATTTGGACAAACTACATGTAACTTTGCACCGTTTCAAAGAATGGACTTTACAACATATACCTCGAGAACAAAACAGTGAGGACGATGCACTTGCAAATTTGGGATCATCGGTCGAGGAAGATGAGATCAGCTCGGGGACTGTCGTTCAACTCTCGAGGTCTGTGATCGAAGAAGGCCATGCCTAGATAAATTCTACAAGCTTAACCTGGGATTGGAGGAATAAGTATATTGAATACTTGGAGAACAGAAAACTCCCACCGGACCCTAAATATTCGAGGGCCCTGCGAACCAAAGCTGCTCGATTCATATTGACTGCAGATGGAACATTATACCGAAGGACATTCGATGGACCATTGGCAGTATGTTTAGGTCCAAGAGACACCGACTATATCCTACGTGAGATTCACGAGGGTACTTGTGGATATCATTCTGGTGACGATTCATTAGTCCGAAAAATAATCAGAGCAGGATATTATTGGATCGATTTGGACAAAGATGCAAAGGAGTTTGTTCGAAAATGTGACAAATGTCAAAGGTTTGCACCGATGATCCATCGGCCCGGAGAGCAACTTCACTCAGTCCTATCCCCCACGGCCATTCATGAAATAAGGAATGGATATCGTCGACCCTCTGCCATCGGCCCCAGATAAAGCTAAGTTCATTTTATTTATGACTGACTATTTCTCTAAATGGGTTGAAGCACAGGCGTTCGAGAAAGTAAGAGAGAAAGAGGTTATAGATTTCATCTGGGATCATATCGTATGTCGATTTGGGATACCTGCCGAAATAGTGTGTGACAATAGGAAACAATTTATAGGCAACAAAGTGACGAAATTCCTCGAAGACCACAAAATAAAAAGGATATTTTCGACACCGTATCACCCTAGTGGGAACAGACAGGCTCAATCAACGAACAAGACTATCATTCAAAACCGAAAGAAAAGGTTGAACGACGCTAAGGGAAAATGGAGAGAAATCCTACCCGAAGTTCTTTGGGCATATCGAACAACATCAAAATCCAGTACGTGGGCAACCCCATTCTCCTTAGTATATGGCTCCGAAGCCTTGATTCCAGTCGAAGTCAGGGAACCCAGTGCCAGGTATCGATATACAACAGAAGAGTCAAATCACGAGACTATGAATACTAGCCTCGAATTATTGGATGAAAAATGAGAAGCCGCTCTCGTCCAATTGGCCGCCCAAAAGCAGCAGATCGAAAGATACTATAATCGAAGAACCAATCTTCGTCATTTTAAAATCGGGGACTTAGTGCTAAGGAAAGTCACCCTCAGCACCCGAAATCCAAATGAAGGAAAACTGGGTCCGAACTGGGAAAGACCGTATCAAGTACTCGAAAACATCGGTAAAGGATCCTACAAACTCGGTATTATAAACGGCAAACAACTACCAAGTAATTGGAACGTGTCACACCTAAAACGATACTACTGCTAAGGTACGACCCTCCCATGTTCGTTTATATTTCGAAACTAACCCTTGCAGGAGTTCAATCAAGAACAAGGATGGATCATTCAACACGAAGCCTTAGGTCTGAAAGCATGCGTTGCACTCTTTTTCCCTTAGGCCGGTTTTATCCCAAATGGGTTTTTCGGTAAGCTTTTTAATGAGGCAACCATTGATCGTGCTAACTTAGAATAATTTAACAGTATCTGAGACCTCTTTACAATCAACCTCGAATACTGGTGGGGCATTACCGTCAAATATATCAAGTTCGATGCAAGAAAGTTGCTTCATAACAACAGGGTTCCGATAGGAAATATTGTAAGAGCCAAATGGTCAAAACGAACCATGCTCATGTAGATTGCTCGATCCCTGGTACAAAATATAAACACATGTATAGCAGCATGAAAAGAAACTTCTTTGCCCATATCTCATGTCTCACAACCCATCCTCTATTTCATGATCTATTACTCAAGCATGCTCAAGGGCCGATGATTACCCCACAAATCGGGGACTGCCACTCGATCATTAAGCCTATGGGCTACATTACTACAAGTTCGAATCACTCACTCGTTTAATAAAGCCTACGGGCTACATCACTTCGGGTTCGAGCAAGCACTCACTCGACTACAAAGCTTACGGGCTACTCTTGTTTCGAGTTCGAGCAAATACTCACTCGACCATTAAGCCTACGATCTATATTACTTCGAGTTCGAATAACTCACTCGATCATTAAGCCTACGGGCTACATTACTTCGAGTTCGAATCACCCACTCGACTAATAAAGCCTATGGGCTACATCACTTCGAGTTCGAGCAAGCACTCACTCGACTACTAAGCCTACGAGATACTCTTGTTTCGAGTTCGAGCAAATACTCACTCGACCATTAAGCCTGCGGGCTACATTACTTCGAGTTTGAATCACTCACTCGACTAATAAAGCTTACGGGCTACATCACTTCGAGTTCGAGCAAGCACTCACTCGACTACTAAGCCTACAGACTACTCTTATTTCGAGTTCAAGCAAATACTTACTCGACTATTAAGCCTACGAGCTACATTACTTCGAGTTCGAATCACTCACTCGACTACTAAGCCTACGAGCTACTTTTGTTTCAAGTTCGAGCAAATACTCACTCAACCATTAAGCCTGCGGGCTACATTACTTCGAGTTCGAATCACTCACTCGACTAATAAAGCCTACGGGCTACATCACTTCGAGTTCGAGCAAGCACTTACTGGACTACTAAGCCTACGAGCTACTCTTATTTCGAGTTCGAGCAAATACTCACTCGACCATTAAGCCTACGGGCTACATTACTTCGAGTTCGAATCACTCACTCGACTAATAAGCCTACGGGCTATATTACTTCAAGTTCGAGCAATCACTCACTCGACTACTAAGCCTATGGGCTACTCTTATTTCGAGTTCGAGCAAATACTCACCCGACCATTAAGCCTGCGGGCTATATTACTTCGAGTTTGAATCACTCACTCGACTAATAAAGCCTACGGGCTACATCACTTCGAGTTCGAGCAATCACTCACTCGACTACAAAGCCTACGGACTACTCTTGTTTCGAGTTCGAGCAAATACTCACTCGACTATTAAGCCTACGAGCTACATTACTTCGAGTTCGAATAACTCACTCGATCATTAAGCCTACGGGCTACATTACTTCGAGTTCAAATCACTCACTCGACTAATAAAGCCAACGAGCTACATCACTTTGAGTTCGAGCAAGCACTCACTCGACTACTAAGCCTACGGGCTACTCTTGTTTCGAGTTCAAGCAAATACTCAGTCGACCATTAAGCATGCGGGCTACATTACTTCGAGTTTGAATCACTCACTCGACTAATAAAGCCTCAAGCTACATCACCTCGAGTTCGAATAACTCACTCGATCATTAAGCATATGGGCTACATTACTTCGAGTTCGAATCACTCACTCGACCAATAAAGCCTACGGGCTACATTACTTCGAGTTCAAATCACTCACTTGACTAATAAGCCTACGGGCTATATTACTCCAAGTTCGAGCAATCACTCACTCGACTACTAAGCCTACGGGCTACTCTTATTTCGAGTTCGAGCAAATACTCACTTGACCATTAAGCTTGCAAGCTATATTATTTCGAGTTCGAATCACTCACTCAACTAATAAAGCCTACGGGCTACATCACTTCGAGTTCGAGCAAGCACTCACTCGACTACTAAGCCTACGGGCTACTCTTGTTTCAAGTTCGAGCAAATACTCACTCGACCATTAAGCCTGCGGGCTACATTACTTCGAGTTCGAATCACTCACTCGACTAATAAAGCCTACGGGCTACATCACTTCGAGTTCGATCAAGCACTCACTCGACTACTAAGCCTACGAGCTACTCTTATTTTGAGTTCGAGCAAATACTCACTCGACCATTAAGCCTACAGGCTACATTATTTTGAGTTTGCATCACTCACTCGACTACTAAGCCTACGTGCTACTCTTGTTTCGAGTTCGAGCAAATACTCACTCGACCATTAAGCCTGTGGGCTACATTACTTCGATTTCGAATCACTCACTTGATTAATAAAGCCTACGGGCTACATCACTTCGGGTTCGAGCAAGCACTCACTCGACTACTAAGCCTATGGGCTACTCTTATTTCGAGTTCGAGCAAATACTCACTCGACCATTAAGCCTACGGGCTACATTACTTGGAGTTTGAATCACTCACTCGAATAATAAGCCTACAGGCTATATTACTTCAAGTTCGAGCAATCACTCACTCGACTACTAAGCCTACGAGCTACTCTTATTTCGAGTTCGAGCAAATACTCACTTGACCATTAAGCTTGCAAGCTATATTATTTCGAGTTCGAATCACTCACTCAACTAATAAAGCCTACGGGCTACATCACTTCGAGTTCGAGCAAGCACTCACTCGACTACTAAGCCTACGGGCTACTCTTATTTCGAGTTCGAGCAAATACTCACTCGACCATTAAGCCTACATGCTACATTACTTCGAGTTCAAATCACTCACTCGACTACTAAGCCTACGGGCTACATCACTTTGAGTTCGAGCAAATACTCACTCGACCATTAAGCCTGCGGGATACATTACTTCGAGTTCGAATCACTCACTTGACTAATAAAGCCTACGGGATACATCACTTCGAATTCGAGCAAGCACTCACTCGACTACTAAGCCTAGGGCTACTCTTATTTCGATTTCGAGCAAATACTCACTCGACCATTAAGCCTACGGGCTACATTACTTCGAGTTTGAATCACTCACTCGACTAATAAGCCTACGGGCTATATTACTTCAAGTTCAAGCAATCACTCACTCGACTATTAAGCCTACGAGCTTTCTTATTTTGAGTTCGAGCAAGCACTCACTCGGTTATAAAGGCTACAAGGTCCAAATACGATCAAATTGCCTAAAGCCTTATGAAAATCTTCATAAGGCATGAATGAAATAAAATCTTCACGAGGCAGAGAATAAAACAAAGGAAAGTTGGGAATAGAAAAGATCTTTATATATATACAAGAATATTTATAATGTCCGAACAGGACCCTACACAAAAAACCAAAATGAAAACTAAGGGCTAAGTTTGTTTGTTATCTACGGGGGCGGTCTCTTCTCCAACAGGCTCCTCCCCGCTCTCGGACCCTGCTACCATTATCACCATCATAATCATCGGAAGCCAAGGCTTCAGCATCGTCTTCGAGGTCTTTAGCCCTTTTTATCTCTTCGGTGAGATCGAAACCTCGAGCATGGATCTCCTCGAGCGTCTCCCTCTGAGATCGGCACTTAGCAAGTTCAGCATCGGCCCGATGTGCTCGAGTGTTGGCGGTCTCGGCTGCCTCTCTTGCTTGTACCTGACAACTTCAGCATCGGCCCGATAGACGGCCACGAATGCATCCGCATCGGCCTTTGTCTTTTCGACGTCAGATTTGGCCTTGGCAAGTTCGGAGGCCAACCGAGCCTCGAGCTTCTCTATTCTTCTTGCCTGAACCGAGCTTTTCTCCTTCATGCTTTGAAGTTGGTTTTAGGCTGATGATAATTGGGCTCGAGCAGCCTCTTTCTCTGCATCAAAGTGGTCCATACTTTCTTTCCACTTCAAGGACTCTGCCTTTATCACATCGACCTCATCACGGAGTTTCCCAATCATCTCAAGTTTTTGCTGTAGCTGTGAGACCGAAATATTAGTCATCGTTCTGATATCGAGCCTATAGGCTTTTAATAGTATCATTACCTGCTCGGACAGATCGGTCTGATCTTGGTGAGCCTTAACCAACTCAGCTGGAAGGTCTTTGATTTCCTCTCCTCTTCGCCCTAAGAGGAGTTTAGGGGCATTCCTCTCCTCCATGACCCGTTGAAGGTCAGCCTTGTATCGACGCAGCTCGGCTCGAGACCGAGAACATGCTTCTCGATGAACCGCTGCGGCCTGCAAAGAAAGAAGAAACAAAGTTAGAAAAGAAAAACAATCATAAAGGTAATACCAACGAAGTAAGTTAAGGCTTACCCGATTCAAAGCCTACTGCACTCCGAGGAAAAGATCAGATGCATCACTAGCGCCGGCAACGTCCTCGACACCGGTAAACAAATCACTAAAAAGGGTCCTCTCCCTCATGAGATCCATCTATCTCGAGGGCCCCCAAAGCTTGGGCTTCCCGAATCGCCCCTTCGGAAAAAGCAGGGAAAATGGGCGAGTCTTCGATTACTACTGCCCCAAGTGAGTCACTAGGGGCATTCTCTTCAGTTCGAAGATATTCAGGGACGGTCCCTTCAGACATATCCACCATCTGTTGACTTCAATGGGAGATATCCTCGATCTCCAATGGCTCGGGGACTTTGCCCAAATCTTTCTCCGATATACCCTCAGTTCAAGGCGGAGCCTTGTAAACCACCATCGATCCAGCTGCCTGTGGGGCATCATTGGTTTTCTTCACTCGGGCCACCAGTACGGACCCGTCGTCTTCTTCTTCTTCCTCGTCTTCATCCCTTAGACGCCGAACTGATTCTAAGGTTAAAGGGATGATATTCTTCCTCGACTTACAAGCCTTCGGTTTTGGATTTTCGGAAGAAGATGCCCTTTTTCTCTTATTGTCCTTTGCCGGTTTAGAAACCGGGGCCAAAGTTTCCTCCTCTCTGGATAGGGGTCTCAAAACCGCATCCTTGCCCAGACCTACACACAAGAAAATTGATTTGAGTGTATGGAAAACAATTCGAACTATCAATGATGCGGGAAAGGAGATTACGGTGATTTTTGGCCTCCCATCGGCCCTTTGACAAATCGCGCCATGAGTGCTCGGCGTACGTAGAAGTCGAAGCCAGGGCCCGTACCCAGTCCTTGAGGTCGGTAACTGCACCGGGCATCCAAGGAACCGCTGCACCACAAAAGGGGATATCAGTAAGAAGGAAATGAAGGGGAAAAATAATGGGAGATTACAGTAGAGTTACACTTACGCTTCATGTTCCATTCTTCGGGAAATGACATCTTCTCGGCCGGTATTAGGTCCGACGTTTTCACTTGAACGAACCTTCCCATCCAGCCTCGATCCTTGTCCTCATCTATGCTCGAGAACAGAACCTTGGTGGCCCGGCGCTGTAGTTTCATTAACCCTCCTCGAAAGAGGCGGGGGCAGTACAATCTAATAAGGTGGTCGAGGGTGAAAAACATCCCCTCGATTTTGTTCACAAAGAAACGGATCAGAATAACGATCCGCCAAAAAGAAGGATGGATTTGGCCTAAGGTTATTTGGTATTTACGGCAAAAATCAATGATAACAGGGTCAAGGGGGCCTAACGTGAAAGGGTAAGTGTACATACTTAAAAACCTTTTCACGTGAGTAGTAATATCCTTTTCGGGAGACGAAACTACTACTTCTTTGTTCTCCTAGTTACAATCTTTTCTTATCTGTTCGAGATACTCCCCGGTTATCGAACATATATATCTCGATACTTGCTCACATCGACCGGGAACTGATGAGCCTTTGTCGACCTTAAAATCAGAGGTAAGAACACACGCCACGGGAATGCACTCCTCAGGCCGTGGATCCACCGGTGTTTTGTCGACGGCAAGTTGGGAAGAAGAAGCTTTTTCTTTTTGGGGGACGGTTTTTGATGTTTTTACCATTTTTGGATTTAAAGAAGGAGATAACAAAGATATGGTGTTTTAAAGAAAGATTTTGCAGTAGTAAACATAGAAGGAAAATTTTGTAGACTTACAGATGAATTCAGAAGGTGCGAGAAAGAAGTTAGAAAATTTAGAATTTGGAGATGTAAAAGTGATTAAAAGTGAAAAAAATGGTTATTTATAGGTTGAGCAATGGCGGTTCAATTTTGATAATGGCCGACCATCATCTGACACGCATTAAATGCCTCGCTAAACTGAACCGACGGGACAACTATCACGCACGTCATAATCGAACTCGATGCAAACGTCAGTATATATCTAATCGTACCGTTGAAAAATCATGTCGTTTCTCGCTACATTCCTTCCCGAAAAACGAGTGGACTATCTGTATACGGTCAAAACCGGTTAGTCCTTCGTACGAGCTGGTTGAAATGGTAATGCATTGGATCGAAAAACGTCTTCATAATATCAGGTTGAGGTCCGAAGTCAGGTCATCAAGCTTCGAGCCCTAGGGACCGATCAATATCGAGCTCGTTATCATTATCGAGCTCGAATCCAAATCGAACTATGATGCAAAGTGAAGTTATCGAGCTTATGAGGCAGAGACCGACCAACACTGTCCCCGAATCAATACAAGGCTCCGAGACAGAATCGAGCTCGAGTCAAGATCGAGAGCTTGACTCGATATCAAGCTCGAGTCAATATCGAGCTCATAGACAAGAGCCGTTACAACCGCACTAGAGAAGGGAATCCTGGCAGGAATTATGAAAAAGCTTATTTATCATAGGTCACCCACTATGTATTTTTAATTATATCTAAAGTAGGATCCCTCCACTATAAAGGGGGTGGTTATTATTTCTGTAAGGGACAAAGTTTGGCATACATTATAACTGAGATATCATACACTCCTATATTGAAGAGTTATCATTTTTTAGTTTCATAGATTGATTCATCTTGCTTAATCCATAAATTATTTTCTTTCCAACTTTGCTTATTTTTCATTCTCTATAGTCAACACTCGATATTTTTATTCATTCTTACGATTTGTGTCAAGTTATACCACAAACCCTTAAAATTACGTACAAATTTAACTCTATCCATTTTTTTTTGGGTAAACAAACTTTTTTTACACAAATAAAAGAATGCATTATAAATATTCACCTCATAGAAACAAGTGTCAGAAGATTGAAGTATGAATTATACGAAAGAGGAAAGCGAATAATCGCCGCTCCCCTTCCCATACCCCAAAAAGAAAAAGAAAGAAACAATTTGCCTATTGGCCCTACATAGAATACTTTATTTTCATGTGTCCAATCTCACACATGCTTGAGAAAAACTAAATTCCATTAATCAAATGAATGAGATATGTATATTTGTTTGTCGGTTCTTTCACCAAAGATAAGATACTCAACTTAGTAGACACTCAATCGGTGCGCATCAAGTTTATTCTTAAAAATAAAAAATTAAATCCCAACTGGTAATCCTGTTACTCACTTGTTCGGAAGCTTCATTGTCAAAGAAAGGCAGTTAAACGGAGCTGATTAGATCCACACCCAAAAAATCACAATTAAAACAAAAATAATCAATTTGGTAGACAATCAATTTGCATTATTTTTTAGTCCTTGCATTAATAGAAAAACAAGTCGACATAATTTATGTATCTAGTCTTTGCATTACTAGGAAAACAAAGGGATCGATAATTTTACTGACTTTATCGTGGTTACCTTGTTTGCTATTTGTGTTTGGCATCCAGGTGCTTTTCTTAAATGTCCCATGTTACCCCCCTTTCTTTATCATATTCCATCTTTAGTCTCATTCTGCATCATTACTAAATGGGTGTGGAGGTATGCAAATGAAAAAATTCTTGGCAAGGAGCGTTTACATTGTATACGAAGCGAATGCAGGTTAGTTGAGTTAGAAGGATCGAATATCATATAGTTAAACTAACAAAGAATATGCAATTTTCGTATTTGGTTCAATTATTAGAGTTAATGGTGCACAAATTGGTATCCAGGTGGTTCAAGGAACAGCGCAGCAAATGCCGCTCTTCCGATCATTAGGAAGGTGACAGCAAACATAATGAAACATTTATTTAAGCATTTTTCTGAGGTTTTCACTATAATAATAGGAAACTGCGGAGTTTTCTTGACTATCTTCACCTTCTTTGTGGTAAGTCGTGGCCCCACGAATATCAAGTTGTATGTTCAATAAGGCACGTGGCTATATCAATATCAAATTTTAAGTACAATAGACCATCAATTAGTAATGTTCCTTTTGAGTAAACACTATAGCCATGTGCCTTATTTTAAATGAAATACGATCAACTAAGAACTTCACTGGTTTGGTGTTAACAGATCGCCATACTTTTAAAATCCCTACCGACTAGAATTGACCACAGCTATTCAATTTTAAGCTTTAACACTGCCTGTTATGGGGTAAATCAAGTTTTCACCATATTCTGTACAATATCAATAACAAACTCAAAAGCATGCTTCAAATTAGTGTAGTAGAAAATCAACACAAAACAAAGTCGCTATAGGTTAACACTCTTTTTCAAACACAAATATATTGGAATAACCAAGATATAAAGCTTCCAAATGGTACACTCCTGCAGCATTGGAAAACATGAAATGAAAGTTTGTCAAATGAAACTGGGGCACACTGGTCCTCTAGAAAGTCCAAGACGCACTTCCATGCCGTGATGCATGTCAGCTGGACGGAAACTTTCAGAATCCTTTGGATCTGCAGGATTTATCAAGAAAACGAAGAAGAATTCAAGAGCAACTACAATATGTATTATGAATAAAATTTTAATAACACGGACAAAAGAACAGTAAGTAAACCTAACGAAACATCAAATGTTCACTGTACAGGCATTTCAACAACATGCAAAATAACAATCCAAGTTGAAAGCAAATGATTGTCACAGCATCAAATTAGGGAAAACTAATCCTTCCCTGCATTGATGATCCTAAAAGAACAACCTATTGAGCTTGCCTATAGGTGTGCATGAACAATTTTCTTGTATTATCAAATTTATCCAAGCACACAAGTCACGATAACATGAGAGCCACGTGAAACATGTTTCAGCTAATCTAATGTCACATTATCTCACTTGAGCAGTTCATAGGGGTCTAACCATGCAGAGGGGATTTTCTAACTTCTGCCCTTCAGAGAATTATTGAGGTGAAATCATTCTAGATACAAACCTCTAGAAAACGAAAAAATTTGACAAAACAATGTTGCTTGTACAGGTTATGGACTTGGACAAAAGAGACTATTGTTCGTCAAATAATGCAACTACTTCAAACCCATTGCCTAAACTAGCTGAAAACAGTTTTAATTTTTAGAAAAACCAAATAAAATTTCAGTGAACTAAAAAAGAAGAATTGAAAATCAATTAGCCAACGGAGTTGCTTAAGTATCTAAGTAGCAGATGGCGATCAAGAGGAAGGTCAAACCAATCAAAGGCATTTCCCAAGAAAATTCATCGTCAAGATCCAGTGAAGAGGAACAATAGTCAACCATAATAGTTGGCATATTATAAACAATGTGTACCATTTAGATAATCCTCAAAACCGAAGTCATCCAAAGCTCCTGTTAAAGCCTCTAAACCCACCATTGAAGATGTTATACTTCCAGATGGCCTCTGAAATCTGCAAATACTTAGAAGTAATGAGTTTTAAAAACCGGAGACCAATAACTGCTGAGGTGAAACAGCTTCTTTGTTGTATGTACACAAAGTAAGCTATGTAACCTTGAAATACAGTACATTTCACATTTCACCAGAGAAAATATATTTGCCAGTAAAAAAATCAACATAACAGAACCTGGCAGTGAGATTTCAGAGAGACAAAGACTAATCAAAAAGGGATCTTAAACATAGAAATGGTACCTTGAAGACCAAAACTAATGACCTTTGTCAAAGACCTTTCTTTGTAAAGAAGAAAGAACTACCAAAATAAAGTTGATTTACACTTGCATATTTTCAATAGAGTTACCCACTTCTCCATAATTTTTTAATAACCAAAAATTTTCCGAGAGCCCGTGGCACACGGTTTGACATTTGGTGGATAATCCGCCCCTTTACCTTTCTCCACTTATATATCAAGCTTTTGCTTGCGACATGGCTCAAACTCGTGATGTGCGCCTAACACATACAATACATCATGGGCTGCACTGTTACCACTAGATCAAAACCTTGGGGGCTACCCACTTCTCCATGCTAATAGATTTCTTTTTGAGAAACTTAACTTAATACTAAAGTAAGATGACATTTTCTTTTTCCAATCAAGAAATAATTCTTCCAACAGTAAAAAGAGCCAAAAACCCTACCAATCAAAAGGAAAAAAAAAACCCAAAAAGAACAAAAGACTCCAAACACCATTCAAGTCTACCGATGAAGGATGTACAACACCTCAACATTAAAGGAAAATAAGGAAAAGAACATATGTTCACGTAGATAATGTGAGTCACCTTAATACACACTTTAAGTTTGATCTCAGAATTAAAGACATTCCCCAAAATCCCTAACACAAACATCCGCAAGTTTGCAAAATTGAACAAATTTTTTTGCGTCAGTTAATTTTCTGTCTCATTTGGACTGCCACGTGATGCCTCTTCTTCCTTATTGACCTTTGCATTCCATTGCGGAGAGAGTCCCACTTTGCCCCCTTTCATAGAAAAATCCTATGCAAAACTCTACTTACCTCTATCAGCCCCTATAACCAATCAACAACCAACACAGAAGAATCATTATACCTCTACTCACTTATTCAGATCAAAAGCTTTGATCTGCTCCACACATTCACGAGCATAAGAGGGTGTGTTGATTCCAATGACCTAAAAGGTTTTTCTTTTGCAATCATTCCATTAATAAGATTGGAAGCATGGTATAGAAAATTTTAGATAATCTGCTGTTATTTCTCCAAGGAGTTTAAGTACTGGCAACTAGCATTCTATAATTAGTACTAATAGCTAATGTTTAAAAGTGAGGCCACTTAAATTGCAACATTACCAGCAATTGTTAAATTTTCTCTTCTGCATACATAGGGGGTTGCAAATACTATCTGACAAAAATCAGATGCATCAGCAACGGTACAGTGTAATAACATTTTTCACTCGGTGAATGCTCCTTCATGCAGAATAATTTATATAACCCAAATGCAAGCCAGCTGCCAATGACATCAGTAAGCCATAATTTACCAAGAAAGAGGCCTTCATCAGGCAACTACAGTAAGCTAAATTGTCATGGTGCCTACGGTGCACTTTCTGCAACAGCGAGCAGCAGAACTATCCTCCACGACAGGCTAGAATTTGATGTGAAGGAGAGTAAAATAGAGGAATGCATCACATTCCGATCGTCCAAAAAGAGCCTTTTTCCATTTAATTTGAAAATTATTTCCCTAAGAGAGAAACTACGAGGACGTTCTTAAGCCGGTAAGCCTCAGGTCAAACTTACTTATTCAAATAATGTATTAGGAAAAGATTTTATATAATACCTTGAACTACATACAAGAATGAGAAACATCAATCTAGAATTTAAAGAGACTCAAAGGTCTCTACTCAAGTCTTGTATAAGTAGTAGAGACTCATGTCGCTCTATCCTATGCCCAAATTCTGAGTGTCAGACAGGAAGAAATAAACATGACTTATGAATGAAAATCCATGGTGTACTTTCTCCAGAATTTTAACTCAGAAACCTACCCAGCTCACCACACAATTGAGCTGTTAGCTAGGCAAATACAATACTTATAGAAACATCCCATTTTTTAAGGTGTAGTGTCTGGGCCAGCTTGCGCGCATTCGGCTATTCCACTGCGCACCTACTAACTCGAATTAGTACAAGTACCGGGTAACTCTGCCCACCAAGGCTTAGGCAGATGGAAAGAAATCATCTAGTGTTTTTGTCTCCGTTGGGATTTAAACTTAAGACCAATGTGCTCCTCCCCTTCGTTAACCACTAAGTCACACCCTTCGATTATATAAATATCTCATTGATTAGATAAGAATGGCATCCAATCGGGTAAGAATCAAGGAACATACAAAAAATGAGTAACAAATGATGAACATTAAAAAGGGAATAAATTTTCCCAATAGGACCCAATAGAAAATATTTCACAGTGAAAAACCATAGCGAGCAAGTGCTTCTGCATAAGTAATTCTTTATATATCAGAAAAATCAGCGCATAAGGTTATAAAAACAAAGTTAAAGACTATTACCTAATCAATCAACTATATCTCAATCAACAATTCTCTTACAACTATTCCACCCAATTCGGGCCCATTTCATACCAATAACAGGGAGGGCGATGCACTAAGCTCCCGCTATGCACGAGGTCAGGAGAAGGGCCCGAACCACATTGGGTCTTATGTAAGCAGCCCTTGCATTTTTGCAATAGGCATGACCTACTTGTTATACGAAGGCAATTTTTACCGTTGCACCAACGTTCCCCTTCAGATAGAGTAATAGACTATTAGCAAATTAATCAACTATGTCTCACTTCAAATTCCCCATCTATTCCACCATACTCGGACCCATTTCATTCCAATACCCAATAATTTATCTTTTAACGAGCTCTCTAAGGCTAGATTCTTTAAATTTCACATCTCTTCTACACTGACATAGAGAAAAAACTTTAAAATTACCTCTTTATCAAAAAATAAACTTTAAATTACTTATAATAAACGCCAACCTTGAAAGAATTTGGCGCTCGAGCTCCAACTTCATAGGTAAAGCTGACCCGTAAGTGTTGGCAAGGATCTTCCTCTTCATCTTCTCTTGCCTAACCTTCGCCTGCCAAAGTAAAAAAAAAAGAAAAAAAAGAAAAAAGGAACATATATTTAAAATTATACTAAAAACACAATTATAGCATTTAACATTAAAAGTTTGCGAAAATTTATACTTAAGAATAAGGTATAGCATATGCAATAGAGTGGCGTTGCTACCAAAATCTATTGAGATTCAGTTCTTTGTGACTCTAATTCGTCCAAAGCAAAACTTTACTAATTAATGAATTTTTACGCCATCCGTGTAATTTAAACAGTCATAACAGATTACTTACTATTTATTTTAGGCTATATTACATGCATTTACCTTTTAAATGATTGTGAAAATAGTTTGCACAAAACTTAAAATCTTCTTAAAAATAGAACTATACATGAACAGTAACATTATTGTAAGTGACAGAGTGGGCATGCTACCACGACCACTGAGATTCAGTTTTTCCTCGCTCTAATTTGTTCAAACAAATAATTTAAAGGGGAAAAAAGTGTGATAAGGAAAGAAGAGTACGGAGTGGTAGGAAGATTGGAGAGGATGAGATCCGACGATGTCACTCTTAACACCATGAAGACCGAATCGAAAAGCATCACTTCTCACTCCACCGATTTCGTGTGGTATTGTCTTTGAAGCTTCCATTGCTGATTGCTCTCTTCGTCTGAAAGAATTAAGGGAAAGAAGAAATCTCTGTCTAAAGAGAGATGGTGAAGGACGTAAAAGGAGAAAAGGGCCTCACCTGTGGCTTCTTTTGGGCCGGGCCCCTCCTTTGCCACTCGTAATAAATTAAAAAATAGCCAAATTTACAAGTGATAATTGAAAAATAGTGACAATTTCAAAACTAATCAAAATTTAGCCACTTTTTATGTAAAGATAAATTTGAACGAAAATACTTTTTAAAATTCGAAAAATATTACAGCATAATACACTGGAGTTCCAGTATAATATATCGGTCCAGCATAATATGCTGGAAGTTCATACACAGGTGCTCCAATCTCCAGTATATTATGCTGGAATTTTCCGTGTGTTGGAGTTCCAGCATAATATGCTGGAAGTTTATATACAGGTGCATCAATCTCCAGTATATTATATTGGATCGGTCCGTGTTACAGCAAAATAGTGGCTATTTTTAATGACTTTGCAAACGATGGCTATTTTTCAATTACCAATCCAAAAATTGGCTAGCCCGTGCTATTTTTACTTGCGACTTTTTATGGATTTTGAGAATTTTGAGCAGTCGAATAGCTTGCTTGACTGACAACAATAACAATAATCCAGTAAAATCCTACTAGTAAACTTTTGAGAAGGTAGTGCGTACGCAGACCTTACCCCTACCCCGAGGGAATAGAGAGACTGTTTCCGAAAGACTATCGATTCAGGCAAACGAGAAGAGACAATATATCAGTACCATCAATAAAAACTAAAGGAATAATAACTACAGCATAAAAGCCCTAAAATAGATGAAAACAATAGCTTGTTTGACCAAACTTATAAAATCAATTTACTTTGATTAATTTTTTTTTTCTTAAAAATACGTTTTAAAAAATATTTTTGATGATAATCTATGTTTCACTAATTAATTTAAAAATTACTTTTGATCAATAATTAGTATTTGTCCAAATTTGTAAAAAGTGCTTTTAATCGAATGTTTGGCCAAGTTTTGTTTCGGCCAAAAGTACTTTTTTTCTTAATAAAAGTTATTTTTCAAAGTTAAGGTATTTGATCAAGTTTTTAGGAGAAAAAAATATTTGATTAAAAATAGAAGTAGATTTGAGAATAAGAATCAAGTATCTGCCTAAAAATTACTTTTTGAAAAGCATTTTAGAAAAAAATACAGCCAAAGCACTTTGGATCCTGCATTATGACGCCGTGCACCATTTCATAGTATTGAACGCTGAAATTAACAAAGGTTTTTGGAACTTGGAAATGATTTGTTCCGGCAGTGGCGGAGCCACCTTATAGGACGTGATGTCAAATGACACCCCTTTGCGAAAAAAATACACTATGTATGTAGGTAAAAAATAAATTTATATGTATGCGTGCTATGTATTGACTCCCCATAATTTTTAGGTGTATTTACTTTTATATATTTTGATACCCCTTAATAAAACTTCTGACTCCGCCACTGTGTTCCAGCAACTAGTGACAAAAGTGTAATGTTTTTTTTCTCCTTCACTCCTGATATTATTCTTTATTTATCTATTTTCCTTTAAAGAATAGAACAGATTAGAGCCCGTTTGGACATAAGATTTTTTTTATTTTTTTTTGATTTTTTTTTACTTTTTTTCAAAATCAGTGTTTGGCCATAAAATTTTCAACTTTCACTTGAAGATGAATTTTAGAATTTTTCGAAAATTTGAAAAACTCCAAAAAAACTGTTTTTCAAAATCTTCACTCAGATCACTCAGAAAAATTTAAAAACAATCCAAAATTATATTCACGTTCAAACATAACTCTAATTTTCAAATATCATTTTCACTTGAAATTTCTTTTCGCCTTTTTGGAATTTTACAATTCTTATGTCCAAACGTCCACTTAATAAGACCTCATCCCAGGACTTCTGATCCACTGCAACCATGATGCATGAAAACCAAATTATAATATCGAGATTACAACTCATTTAATATAAGAATTTATTGGGTTTGAAATTAATTATTGTACTTCTATAATGAATTATTTAACATTAGGGATGACAATGAGGCGGGACGAGTTTTCTCTGATGTGGGGCGAGGTAACTGGTTTTTTGTACATATTTCAAGCGGGGTGGGGCAGGTTGTGGGTTGAGACCATTAAAACAATATGTTTTTATTTTTTATTTTTTATCTTATTATTCTTACAGCGTTTAACCCAATTTTGTTTGTTTATTTCTATTAGGAAAATTTACGTGCCATAGCTAATTCTTAGGGTTATTTATGGATGATAACTACCTTCTTATTTAATTGCTTTCCATAGCTACAATGTAAAAACTTACCGGTGTATACACCCAATTTAATTAAGTTAACCATAAACAACAAACTAAAGTTTATTAAGAGTCCTATTTTTAAATAATAATAGTTTTTACTTCACACACGGTGTATACACCCAATTTAATTAAGTTAACCATAAATAACAAACTAAAGTTTATTAAGAGTCCTATTTTTAAGTAATAAAATTTGTAAAGATGGAGTATATCTAATAAGGCACCGTGATAAAATTTAGGGTTGCCGTCACATTTCTATCTTTTATTCCCTCAGTTTTTCTTCTAACATTGGTTTTACTCTTCATCGCTGATTTAACAAGAAGCTGAAGTTTACTTTTTTAATGATGCAATTGCAAAATTAGTGTACAATATTATGCCAAAAACTCAATTGAGAATATATTGTGGGAGACAAGTTTAGCAAGTAAGCGTATGCTACTTTTTGCTTTGGAGTAAGCAAAACTAAATTACAAATATAACTTTAATAAATGTGGAGTTATCTTTATGTTTTCATCGAATACATGTAAGTACCAGGAAAGAAATATAGTCTGCCTCCTCTTTTTTTTTTTCCTCCTTATCAATAAATCCTAATAAACTACAATTTTGTTTTGTCGTCTAATTTATTGAACAATTTCTGAACAAAGAAATGTCTAGCTAAAAAACTTGAGTTTTTCCCAGTTGGTTTCTTGTATTTTTGGTAATTTGCTGCTAGTTCAAGTTGACGTTAACATAAGGAACATGACAAAGAATAGCAAAGAGAATTTTTATACAACATTATTTAAAATTATGTGAAAAATATATGGTAGTTAACTATGGTTATATACTAAAAAATATGGTTAAATAAAATGACATATGTCATTTATTTATAGGATGGGTATAAACACCCGGTGCGGATAAGTATTTACCTTTTAAATTTACCTATCATAGCTATATTCCAAATACATAGAGTTATTCCACTATATCAATCTTTTTCCTAAACTCTCTCTCTCTCTCTCTCTCTCCTTCTTCCATCTCTCTTCTCCCTCGGCCAGCCGCACGTCCAACTTCGTCACCACCCACCGCCGTCCAACGAGTAATAACAGTAGAGAAATCGCCGCTTGTCATCTTCTCCGGTGATGCTCTACCGGAGCCCAACCAAATCGTCGCCTCCCTTCACGTGAATCACCCTTAAACATCATCGCCACCCACCGTCAGATCCAAATCTGAAATCACGAAATTGTGATCAATCCATTACCGGCGTCGAAAATAATGGTGTAGGAAGATCGGAGGTGTCACCAGATCTAGATTTGACGGAGATGCCGTAATCCATGGCTTTCTTCCCCTTCTCTGTATCTCACATCTGAGTGTATTCGTCTGACCGGAAACTTATTCTTCCACCACTGCTTTTCATGCTGGAAAAAGGAGCGCCTCTTTCTCCTTCATTGCCTTCCACGCAGGAAATTTGTTGTATAAATACAATGTATTTTGTATTTCGTCAAAGATTTAAAGTGTATGTTGCATTTTCGCCGGAGATCCGACGGGACTTGATTGTATTCTATATTTTAAATATAGTGTATTTTATATTCTCGTCGGAGATTTGGCCGGATTTGACTGCTTCATTTTTTAATATAAATACAATATATTTTTAAAAGAATTTAAAAGTATTCTTCATTTGGTTAGTGTAAGTACAATGGTGCCTTATATTTCTCCGGAGATCCGACCGGTTTGATCATATTCTTCTTTTTAAATACAGTGTATTTTTGCCAGAGATTTGACCGTATTTGACTGTATTCTTCATTTCGTTATTTTTTTAGTGTAAATACATTCAAATACAGTCAAATACGTTCAACCTTGCGATATCAAATAAGGTTGGTATAACGACCCGATCGGTCGTTTTACTTTCTAGAACCCCGTTCCCCTAAATAACACTTCCCGTACGTGCTTTTACTATTTTATAACTTGCGGGATAGTTAGTTCGGGATTTGGAAGGGTCCGGGTTGAAATCAGAACACTTAGTTCCTTAAGGTTGGCTAAAAAGGTCAAGTTTGACTTCGATCAATATTTTGAGTAAACGACCTCGGAATCGGGATTTGACGTTCCAATAGGTACGTATGATGATTTCGAACTTGGGCGTATGTTCGGATCGGGGTTTAGATGATCCGGAAGCGTTTTGGCACCTAATAGTGAATGTTGGTTCTTCGAAGATTTTAAAAGTTCTTTAAATTTGGTCTGGAGCGGGTTTTGGTGATATCGAGGTCCAAACGGAATTTCGAGACCGGGAATAATTCCGTAATGTTATTTAAGACTTGCACGCAAAATTTAGTGTCAATCTGAGTAGTTTAAGTACGTTTCGCCGCATTTGGAGTAAACTGAAGAACTTGAAGTTTATAAGTTTGATTCAATGAGTTTTGGGGTGCGATTCTTAGTTTTAATGTTATTTTGGGCGTTTTGAGAGTTGGAGCGAGTCCGTTTTATGATTTCAAACTTGTTGCTATGTTCAGGCCGGGCCCCGGGGCCCCAAGTGCCGATCGGACGAGGCTCGGGCCAAGTTGGGAGCTTAGAGCAACAACTGAAGCTCCCAGATCTATCATAATTGCATCTGCGCTTGGCCAGCCACAAGTGCGGGCTTGCAGATGCGAGCCACGAGCCTCAGAAGAGAAATATCGAGGGCAACCCCGGAACCGCAGATGCGGAAGATTGGGTGCATCAGCGTGACCGCATGTGCGAGAGTTGTGGTCACAGGTGCGGCTAGGCTCACAGAAGTGGCCCCTTCTGTCCGCAGATGCGGAGTAAGGCCAGGTGAAGGAAAAACGCACCTGCGAGGCAATTGCCGCAGGTGCGAAAATCACTGGGCAGTGAGGGTTCATTTAATACGGAACTTAGGTCATTTTTATCACATTTTTCTTTCACTCTTGGGCGATTTGAGAGCTTTTAAAGAGGGAATTTCACCTATCACTTGGAGGTAAGTGATTTCTACCAATCTTGAGTTAAATACATAGATTAAGGGTAGCTAATAACATGTAAATTAGTGAAAAATCATAGGTTTAAGTAAAAACCTAGGTTTTTGATAGAATGAGATTTAACCACGAAATTTATTATGGAATTTAGTAAAAATTATATATTTGAGTTCATAAGGTTATGGGTAACAACTTTCTTCAAATATTTTCGGAATCCGAGCACGTGGGTCCGGGGGTGAGTTTTAGGATTTTTTGCAAATAGGCTTGGGAAATCATTTTGATAGTTAGGGTATGAACTTTAAGCATGTATTAATTATTTCATATAACATTTGACTAGTTTCGAGTCGTTTGGCACCAAATTGAGGGTGGGGCACAAATCTTGGATCGGAAAGTAGGCCTTGAGACGAGATAAGTATCTTTTCTAACCTTGTAAGAGGGAATTAACCCCATAGGTAAATTATAACTAATATGTTCTCCTACGTGTGGGGGCTACGTACGTACGAGGTGACGAGAGTCCGTACGTAGCTACTAATTATGCTATTGTCCGGGTAGTCTAGGACCCATACCATGCTATACTTGAAATGTTTGCACTCCTACTTGTTGAGTTAATTGCTTAAGTCATATTGGAAGTTGATAAAAGAATTGTAAAAGACTAAATTCATTTACTTAAAGTTGCGAATGGAACACTTGACTATAAATGAGAATTTGTGTGTTATTTGAAATATTTTCTATTTGTGGAACGGGCCGAACGCCTCGGTAGCAGATAGATGCATCTATGGTTCATGCCGTTTGACCCTCGGTAGTGCACAATTTAAATATTAAGTTGGATCGGGTCGTACGACCTCGGCATAATATGCGCATGAAAATCTTTGGAACTATTCATGATTTATATTGCTTAAAATGCCTTGAAATACGAGCTGTTAAATAATGAAACTAAACTCGGGATTTAATATTTGCGAAAGAAGAATTTACTATTTCCTGATATTTGAGCTTTCGGTATTGTTCATGAAATCTATGCTTAGTATAAAATTTGATATATCATTGTTGGCCCATAGTAAGTGTCAAAGTAGACCCCTCGTCCCTACTTCTTCGAGGTTAGACTGGATACTTACTGGGTACATGTTATTTATGTACTCAGGCTATACTTCTGCACTTCACTGTGCAGGATCTGAGGCAAGTACATCTGGTTACCAGTTCGATGCGCATATTTGATCCCCGCTACGAGACTATACGGTGAGCTTCCTTTCCGAGCCGTTCTGCAGCAGCCAGAGTCTTTCTTTTGTTTATTTGTTCTGCCTATTCATTTCAGGCAGTAGATTAGAATTCTTTTGTATATTTTACAAGTAGCCCATATACTTGTGACACCGGGTCTTGGCACACACTAGTAGACTTATAATTTTTGGGTTGTATTTCTATGGTTATGATTTCATTTAGCTGCTTTCGTTTTGCTCACTTTAAATTCCGTTATTTGTTAATTTGTTTTTAAAATTTAAGGAAAGTTAGCTTCTTGAAAAAAAAACTTATTAAAAATGGAAATCACTAGATTGTCCACTGTCGGATTTCCTAGCAACGACGTTGGGCACCATCACGGCCTAAACTAGAATTGGGTCGTGAGTACACCATAGTATCAGAGCACTAGGTTCACGTAGGTCTCACAAGTTATAGGCAGAACTAATAGAATCTTGCGGATCAGTGCGGAGACGTCTGTGCTTATCTTCGAGAGACTATAGGGTGTTAGGAAACCACTCTTTATTCATCTCCTATCATGCAGTTGATGGTATACTAAGTTCCTTTTTCTCATTCTCTCACAGATAGTGAGAACGCGTACGGCGGACATTCCAGACCCGGGAGGAGCTGCTCCCCCCGGTGCTAGAGGCCGAGGCAGGGCACCGGCGCAAGGTAGGGGACAAGGATATCCCAGAGCTGCCCCAGTTGCACCACCAGTGGATCTAGTGGAGGATCCCACCATTGAGGAGTAGGGCGAGGTGCCCGCAGCAGAGCCAGCCCCGGTAAATTTCATGTTAGCAGCGGGCTTTTAGGAGGTCATGGGTCGTATGCTGCAGTTCATGGACACTATGACTCAGGATGGTTTATTTCCAGCGGACCACGCCACCTCTCAGGCGGGAGGGGGAACACAGACCCCTACCACTCAGGCTCCTAGGCATACAGCCGCTGTATATCATACCCCAGGCACTCTCCCGTGGGCGGAGCCTAGCTAGTCGCAATAGCTGTACCTGAGCCTAGACTAGCTGTGGTCGGCAAGCCGCAAAAGCTTTTAGACAGATGGATTAGGCTTCACCCTCCGGTCTTTGGGGGTGAGCGACATGAGGATACTCAGGACTTTATTGATAGGTGCAGGGACAGACTACACAACATGAGGATATTAGAGTCTCATGGGGTGGATTTCACTACCTTTCAGTTGGAGGGCCGAACACGTAGGTGGTGGCAATCTTATCTTCTTGGTAAACCAACAAATTCTCCTCCCATGACTTGGGACCAGTTCACACGCCTATTCTTGGACATGTATATTCCACCCTCTCAGAGGGAAGAGTTACGATTCCAGTTTGACCAGCTCCAGCATGGTCAGATATTCGTGACCGATTATGAGGCGGGGTTCTCTGAGTTGTCTCGCCATGCACTCATGATACTCCCTACTGAGGCGGAGCAGGTGCAGAGGTTTGTTCTGGGGTTGCACTCAGGTATTCAGGCTAGTATGGCCCGAGAGGTAGATATGGGGACTTCCTACCAGCTAGTAGTGGAGATTGCTCGGAGGATTGAGGGCTATCGCCAGAAGGGTAGGGAGCAGATGCATCAGGACAAGAGGGTCCGTTACTCCAGGGAGTTCAGAGGTGCCCCAGCTGGGGGCAGAGGTCAGTTCATGAGGGGTCAGCCCAATAGGCCCCTATATCCAACACCGCCGCCTCCATGGTGTGCTCCAGCGCGGCCCTATTTCAGCGCTATGCCGGAGAGTTCTTACCGACCGCCAGCTGTTCAGGGTCCTTCCAGTAGGTACTCCGGTCATTAGGGTTCTTCTAGTGCTTACTTCAGTGCCATGCTAGAGAGTTCATATCGCCCACCAACTATTCAGGGTTCTTCCGGTGGGTATTCAGGCCATCAGGGTCAGACTTCAGGGCAGCAGATCACCGCGCCGAGAGGTTGTTTTGAGTGCAGGGATCTTACTCATGTGCGGAGATTTTGCCCCAAGCTTCGGGGCAAGGCAGTGCAGCAGGGCCAACAGCCCATGATTACAGCTCCAGTAGCCGCACCAACCGTTCAACCGCCCAGAGACGGAGGGCAGGTGGGTAGAGGCCATCCTAGAGGTAGAGGTCAGGCAGGCGGAGGCCAACCAAGTGGTGCTCCATCCAGATTTTATACTTTTCTGGCCAAACCAGATGCAGTGGCCTCAGATGTCGTGATCACAGATATTATCCCTGTCTGCGGTAGGGCTGCTTCAGTATTATTTGATCCAAGATCTACCTATTCGTATGTGTCATCCATGTTAGCTCATTTTCTGGATGTTCCTCATGAGTCTTTGGTTACTCCTATTTATGTGTCCACCCCTGTGGGTGATTCTGTTTTTGTGGATCGGATCTATCGGTCCTATGTGGTTACATTTTGTGGATATGAGACTAGGGCGGATCTTCTGTTGCTTGATATGACCGATTTTGAGGTCATTCTGGGCATGGACTGGCTATCTCCATATCACGCCATCCTTGACTGCCATGCCAAGACTATTACCTTAGCGATGCCAGAGCTGCCGAGGTTGGAGTGGAAGGGTTCATCTGTCAGTACATCTAGTTGAGTTATACCTTTTATGAAGGCTCGACACATGGTCGAGAAGGGTTGCTTGGCTTATCTATCCTATGTTCGGGATACTACCGTAGAGTCTCCGACGATTAATTCAATGCCAGTAGTTCGGGATTTCACCGATGTGTTTCCTTCGGAACTTCCAGGCATGCCACCAGATCGTGATATTGATTTTTGTATTGACTTGGCTCCAGGCACTCAACCTATATCTATCCCACCATACCGTATGGCTCCAAAAGAATTGAAGGAGTTGAAGGAACAACTTGAGGAGTTGCTAGCAAAGGGGTTTGTCAGGCCGAGTGTATCACCTTGGGGTGCACCAGTATTATTTGTGAAGAAGAAAGATAGGACTATGCGGATGTGCATTGATTACCGCCAGTTGAACAAAGTCACCATTAAGAACAAGTACTCGTTACCGCGTATTGATGATTTGTTTAACCAGTTGCAGGGTGCTAGGGTATTTTCTAAGATTGACTTGAGATCAAGGTACCATCAGTTGAAGATTCGGGACTCAGATGTTCTGAAGACTGCCTTCCGTACTAGATATGGCCATTATGAGTTTCTAATGATGTCCTTCGGCTTGACCAATGCCCCGGCGGCATTTATGGATCTGATGAACAGGGTGTTCAGGCCTTATATTGATTCCTTTATTATTGTCTTCATTGATGACATCTTGATTTACTCACATAGCATGGAGGAGCATGAACAACATTTGAGAGTAGTGCTTCAGACCTTGTGGGAACAGAAGCTATATGCTAAGTTCTCCAAGTGTGAGTTTTGGTTAGATTTCGTGGCATTCGTGGGGCATGTGGTATCAGGCGAGGGTATCAAGGTGGATCCCAAGAAGATTGAGGTAGTTCAGAGTTGGCCTCGTCCCACTTCGGCGACTGAGATCAGGAGTTTCTTGGAATTAGTAGGTTATTATCACCGGTTTGTGGAGGAATTTTCATCTATTGCAGCACCTTTGACTAGATTGACCCAGAAGAGTGCTCTGTTCCGTTGGTCCGAGGATTGTGAGACGAGCTTTTAGAAGCTTAAGAAAGCTTTGACTACAACACCAGTTCTAGTGTTGCCTTCCGGTTCGGGGATGCATACCATTTATTGCGATGCTTCACGCGTTGGTTTGGGTTGTGTACTGATGTAGGGGGGGCGAGTTATTGCATATGCTTCGCGTCAGCTGAAGATCCATGAGAGAAATTACCCTGTGCACGACCTAGAGTTAGCCGCGATTGTTCATGCTCTTAAGATCTAGAGGCATTACCTTTATGGGGTGTCCTGTGAGGTTTACACTGATCATCGCAGCTTGCAGCATTTGTTCAAGCAAAGAGATCTCAATTTGAGGCAGCGCAGATAGCTTGAGTTACTGAAAGATTATGACATCACTATTCTTTATCATTCGGTCAAGGAGAATGTGATCGCGGATGCCTTGAGCAGAAAGGCAGAGAGTATGGGTAGCTTGGCATTCATTTCAGCAGAGGAGAGGCCACTAGCCTTGGACATTCGGTCCTTGGCTAACAGACTCGTGAGGTTGGATATTTCGGAGCCCAGTCGAGTTCTTGCATGCGTCGTTGCCCAATCTTCACTATTCGAGCAGATCAAGGCTCGATAGTTTGATGATCCGCACTTGGCGATTCTCAGAGAGACGGTACTACAGGGTGGTGCCAAGGAGGTTTCTATTGGCGAGGATGGTGTTCTGTGACTCCAGGGTTGTCTATGTGTTCATAATATTGATGGCTTGAGGGAGAGGATCCTAGAGGAGTCGCACAGTTCCCGATATTCCATTCACCCAGGTGCTACGAAGATGTATCGTGACCTGAAGCAACATTATTGGTGGCGGTGGATAAAGAAAGACATAGTTGAGTATGTAGCTAGATGCTTAAATTGCCAGCAGGTTAAGTATGAGCACCAGAAGCCAGGAGGCCTACTCCAATAGATGACTATACCCGAGTGGAAGTGGGAGCGCATCACTATGGACTTCGTAGTTGGGTTGCCGTGAACTTTGTAGAGGTTTGATGCAGTTTGGGTCATTGTAGACAGATCGACCAAGTCGACACACTTTATTCCTGTGATGACTACATATACCTCAGAGAGATTGGCCAAGATTTATATCCAGAAGATAGTTCGGCTGCATGGTGTGCCCGTTTCCATTATTTCAGACAGAGGTCCTCAGTTTACATCACATTTCTGGAGAGCGGTACAGAGTGAGTTGGGGACTCGCGTAGAGCTCAGCACAACATTTCATCCGCAGACCGACGGTCAGTCGGAGCGGACAGTTCAAATATTGGAGGACATGCTCAGAGCATGCGTGATTGACTTTGGAGGCCAGTGGGATCGATTCTTGCCTTTGGCTGAGTTTTCTTACAACAACAACTATCAGTCCAGCATCGAGATAGCTCAATTCGAGGCTTTATATGGTCGGCAGTGTCGTTCTCCCATTGGGTGGTTTGAGCCCGGCGAGGCTAGGTTGTTTGGGACTGATTTGGTGAAGGATGCCTTGGAAAAGGTAAAGTTGATTCAGGAGCGGCTTCGCACAACTCAATCCCGATAGAAGAGTTACGCGAATCAGAAGGCGTGTGATTTATCGTTTATGGTAGACAAGAAGGTTCTCTTGAAAGTTTCACCGATGAAGGGGATTATGAGATTCGGAAAGAAGGAAAAGTTGAGCCCAAGGTTTATAGGCCCATTTGAGGTGTTGAGGCGAGTTGGGGAGGTTGCTTATGAGCTTGCTTTGCCTCCCAGCCTATCGGGAGTTCACCCAATTTTCCACGTGTCGATGCTATGGAGGTATCATCCCGACTTGTCGCATGTGTTAGACTTCAGCACGATTTAGTTAGATGAGAGTCTGGGTTATGAAGAAGAGCCAATTGCCATTGTTGATAGGCAGGATCGCCAGTTGAGATCCAAGAGAATTTCCACGGTAAAGGTTCAGTGGAGGGGCCAACCAGTCGAGGAGGCGACCTGGGAGTCCGAGGAGGACATGCGGAGCAGATATCCACACTTATTCAGCACTCCAGGTATGAATCTAAACCTGTTCGAGGACGAACGTTTGTTTATGAGGTGGAGAATATAACGACCTGAACGGTCGTTTTACTTTCTAGAACCCCATTCCCCTAAATAAGACTTTCCGTACGTGCCTTTACTGTTTTATGACTTGCGGGACGGTTAGTTCGGGATTTGGAAGGGTTCGGGTTGAAATCGGAACATTTAGTTCCTTAAGGTTGGCTAAAAAGGACAAGTTTGACTTCGGTCAATATTTTGAGTAAACGACTTCGGAATCGGGATTTGACGGTTTCAATAGGTACGCATGATAATTTCAGATATGGGCGTATGTTCGGATCGGGTTTTGGATGACACAGGAACGTTTTGACGCCTAATAGTGAAGGTTGGTTCTTTGAAGGTTTTAGAAGTTCTTTAAATTTGGTCTAGAGCGATTTTTGGTGATATCGAGGTCCAAACGAAATTTCGAGACCGGGAATAGTTTCGTAATATTATTTAAGACTTGCATACAAAATTTGGTGTCAATCCGGGTAGTTTAAGTACGTTTCGGTGCATTTGGAGTAAATTAAAGAACTTGAAGTTTATAAGTTTGATTCAATGAGTTTTGGGGTGCGATTCTTAGTTTTAATATTGTTTTGGGCATTCCAAGAGTTCGAGCGAGTCCGTTTTATGATTTTAAACTTGCTAGTATGTTCGGGCGGGGCCCCAGGGGCCTCGAGTGCCGATCGGACGAGGCTCAGGCCAAGTTGGGAGCTTAGAGCAATAACTGAAGCTCCCAGATCTGTCATAATCGCACCTGCGCTTGGCCAGGTCTATTCATGATTTATATTGCTTAAAATGCCTTGAAATACGAGCTGTTAAATAATGAAACTAAACTCGGGATTTAATATTTGCGAAAGAAGAATTTACAATTTCTTGATATTTGAGCTTTCAGTATTGTTCATGAAATCCATGCTTAGTATAAAATTTGATATATCATTGTTGGCCCTCGTCACTACTTCTTTGAGGTTAGACTAGATATTTACTGGGCATATGTTGTTTATATACTCACGCTACACTTCTGCACTTGACTGTGCAGGATTTGAGGCAGGTACATCTGGTTACCAGTTCGGTGCGCATATTTGATCCCCGCTACAAGACTATACGGTGAGCTGCCCTTCCGAACCGTTCTGCAACAGCCAAATTTTTTTTTGCTTATTTGTTCTGTCTATTCATTTCAGGTAGTAGATTAGAATTCTTTTGTATATTCTACTGGTAGCTCATATACTTGTGCGGATCTTGGCACACACTAGTAGATTTATGATTTTTGGATTGTATTTCTGCAGTTGTGATTTCATTTAGCTGCTTTCGTTTTGCTCACTTTAAATTCCGTTATTTTTAAATTTAAGAAAAGTTAGCTGCTTGAAAAAAAAACTTATTGAAAATGGAAATCACTAGATTGTCCACTGTCGGCTTGCCTAGTAACGACGCTGGGCGCTATCACGCCCTAAACCAGAATTGGGTCGTGACAGTTAGATACAACTAAATAATATTTTTAAATACACTCAAATACACGCGGAAAAAAAAATAAAAAAATAGGTGAACAGTGTATTCAAATACACTCAAATACAACGAACGGTCCAAAACAAGCTACGAAATATAAATATATAAAATGTAGCTACGAATTGTTAAAAGCTACTTAAAAGGTAGCGGTTTCTGTAAGTTCCCCTTCTATTAAACTCTTTTCTTTGTTTCTATTTTTCATGTTACTCGGTGAAAATATCAACTCATTTCTGCAAGACCCAATTATACTAATTCAGTGTATGACAATTTCTTTTTCCCAGTGACAATTGAATTGATAAATTCTTATCTTAACAAAGTCGTTGGTTTGTTTTTATTTTATGCTACTATTAATATATATTTTACAACAACAGGAGATACTATTTAACAACTAATTTTCGAATTAAAATGGTCAGGAAATAATTAAAATGGTATACTATCAAAAGAATTCGAAAAAGAGACAAAAAGAGAGTTATTTACTTAGTAAATACAAAGTGGGTCAATAAAAATAACGAGGAAGGATCGAGTACATTTGGTCAAGAATATGAGTTATATTATAATTTTGAAACATTTTTCTTTCTTATTTCATATGGGGTCTTTTTGTGGAGTAGAAAACACAAAGAAAAACTTTTAGGTATTAAATTGCTTGAGTAATGTAACTAATAAGCTCTCCACTTTACACAATTATAAAATATTTAACTTATTTATTTTAGTTAAATAATAAAATGAAAGAAAAAGAAAAACAAAACATATGCGGGTGCGGGGCGGGTGCTAGGCGGGGTGGGTTAAAAATAAAAAGTTTGCTAGGCGGGTTGAAAGTTTTGCGTGTTTAGTCAAAAGCCGCACCACTGCCATCCTATATATATATATATATATATATATATTCGAGTAAAGCTACTATAGTGCAGTTGAATCCAAAACTTATATTTTATCCGCCCCTGATGTTGAAGAAGGTGGAACAGGGAATGTATTCATCCAAAACGAGTCTCCTTCATTTCATTGAAGCCTTTACATATACTTAGCTATCCATAAGATCAAACCTCAAATTAAAATAAAAGATTAGCTACTTAGCTAGACAAAGCATTAACCTCTGCCTTATAACACACGATGGTGTGGTTTATTTAAATTAAAGGCCATTTTTAATTTATTGAGCTTAATTAGAAGCGGCACTGAGTAGGCTGAATGTTGCACATACGGGGGAGGTAACGAGCTCTCTCCATCAATATTTGCTCAGACTCTTGGCCTCGGCTACCACGTTCCTGCATCATCATCCTCCTTAGGGCTTCGCAGCGGCATTGTGTGTCCATGTTCCTCAATTCTTGGCAACATTGTTGGAGATGCTCCTGTCCTTGGTTCCTTTCATCGTCGTCTGTTACCATGCTTAGCTCGTCGCCATAATATTGGCGGCTTCTTGAAAGGTACATCCTGCAAATCAACATTACGCAAAATTTTATTCATTTGATTTATACTTAATTTTATACTATTAGTTTCAAGCAGTGTAGATATATATAATCCTGCAATTAGTCATGTTGTACGCAATTTTTTGTGCGAAATGATTGAATATAATAAACTATGTTGGTTTCATTATAATCCTACAATCAGTAACGTAAGCAACGTTTAATGCAACTGTTATTATTAGACTTACTATATTGTTACAATTCAAGTTGTTGTAAGTGAATTTGATACTAATTATAAACCGTCATATTTCATAATACTCTATTAATTAATTTATGTTTCTTATTATTTTCATGTAGTGCCAATTTATTGTTAATTATTTTTGAAAAAGATATATTTACAACTACACATAAAGATAATTTAAAAAATAAAATTTTGTGAATTAGTGCTGTCGGATGACATCCCTTTCCAAAGGGTGTCTTCGTCACTACCTGCAGTGGTTCAACCTCTGCCTCTGGATCTGCTCTTGGCACCTTTGCGACCCCTGATTTTCGTACTCGCCCTCTGTTGCGGTGGCGGTGATGGTGTTGGCACTTGCAACAACTAACAAACACAAGAGAAGAGCAGCAGCCAGTGAAAGCTTCCTCATGACAAGTAGTGAAATTATAGTATGTGTTATAGTAATTGTGAATAGGGAGAGGTGAATATAATATTGTTATGGGTGTGATGGTGAACTCAATTTTTAATGGTATTTATAGCAAATACGTTGCTTTGCATGGAAAATACGTGTTGAATCTCTGCTAATTAATTAGGTAGATGATGAAAGTTAATTACCAGAGAGGTAAACGACTAAACGTGGCAAGCTTCAACCTTCCACATCAATTTACATGCAAATGCTGCCGAAAAGCTTTTTGTCCATTTCTCTAGACATTCTATGCTAATATGAAGGGCTAGAATCTCATCCGACTACCGAACATTTCGCTTTGGACTATTAGTTCAACAATATATCCTTAGTCCCTTCGGGATGGCCTAGTTGGTTCGGAGGGAGGTCATCCGCACAGATGACTTGGGATCGATTCCCCTTAATGTCTTCTGAATTGAGCCTGTCGCACAATGTTTTTGTAGTGCGGTTTACATCCTTGTATGCGGGGACAGATTTACCAAGGGTGAAGCGGTGTAATGTGATACCGCTTCGTCGAAAAATTTAACAAATTATATATATAAAAATGATATGTGAATATTAAATATGTTATAAATATAAATGGATGACCCCACTTGCATAACACATTCCTCTGTTGCAACGGAAAAGATGCTACATTTTATCAGGGAGGTGGCTGTATCGATTCTCTCAGCCAGCATAGAGGTTTAGCTTTATTTATTTATTGCTTTCTTCTTCTTCTTCTTCTTTTTGAAATACCCCCCCCCCCCCCCCCCCCACGTTAGGGCATTTAAATTACTTTTTGTTTATATGATCTTTTTATAACGATTTATTTATGTGTTCATTTATTTAATGTGACACCGCTTGTAAGAAGTTCTGCGTACGCCACTGCGGCTGTATGGTTTGTAGGTTATTACACAGTGGGGGTTTACCCAGTGCACACAGAGTGCTCACCCGAAAGGGTAGAGGCTATAGCAACTGCGAGTTTTTTTGGGATTCCAAAAAAAAAAAAAAATTCCTAAAAATGCCTAGTGCACACTTCATATATTTGATTGTTCGCGTCATAGAATATACTTTAATCTTTTTAAAAATATTTGACTTGAACTTATATACATACTGTCATTAATACGTTTTTTTTTTCGCTTTGAATATTGGTGTAAATGGATTCCCTTAATAAAATTTAACTCTGTCGAACTTAATTAAACAAAGGAAGACGCATAAAAAACTTTAATGAATTGTTGATCCACAAAAATAGACAGAATATAATAATTGTAGAGGACATGGACTTCATGTGCTGCGGCGCCGATTTTAAAAGTTTGGCCAAACATGCTAACATGAGTGTTTAGTACATCTCTTTTTTTGTGTAAATTTGGTATTAATATTTTATTTTGTAAGTAAACTACTAAGTACTATATATTTAAAAGCTATATAAAAATAACTATACAAGTTTTATTGTAGTTAAATAACTTTACAAAAATCATAGTCAATATAAAATTATTTGTCTTTTGCAATATTTCTGTCACGACCCAGAATTTCCACCCTCGGAACCATGATGATGTCTAACATTTCACTTGATAGAAAAGCCAACGTTAGATGTAGTTATTAACCATTTTTAATAATTCAAATCAAATGAAAACCATTAAGCTAAATAAGCCAAAATAACATATATAAATCTGATAAACGGCGATATCCAAATACAAATCCCAGAATTGGTGTCACCGTACACGAGCATCTAGAGTACTACAAATAATAGTTTGAATGAAAGTATAACCGTCTGAACCGAAATAAACAGCTAGGGTAATGTAGAAGAGGGACTTCAGGGCTGCGAACACTGTGCAGCTGTACCTCAAGTTTCCGTCAAGCACCGGATCCGAGCAATCTACTGACCGCCGCTAGGACCGACTCCAAAATCTGCACAAGAAGTGCAGAGAGCAGTGTGAGTACAACCGACCCCATGTAGAATAAAATCGCACGACAGAGTAAGAAAGAAGTGATATTATTCCTAAACTTCATAGCTTTTGGAAGATACGTACAGGCGTCTCCGTACCGATCCTCCACACTCTACTAAGCTTGCTCATGATTCGTGAGACCAAAGCAACGTAGTGCTCTGACACCAACTTGTCACGACCCAAAATTCTCACATTCGGGACCGTGATGGCGCCTAATATTTCACTTGCTAGACAAGCCAACGTTAGATGTATTTATTAACTATTTTTAACAAACTTCAAATGCTATGAGAATAAAGAAATTGAATTTCTGAAACAAGATAAATAAGCTAATAAGTGACGAAATTCAACTACAATCCCGAATCTGGTGTCACGAATATATGAGCGTCTAAGATACTACAAGTAATAGTCTGAAATAAACATAACCGTCTGAATCAAATGACAACTAAAAGAAGTATAAGGGGACTTCAGAGCTGCGGACGCCATGCAGCTATACCTCAAGTCTCCTCTGCGTAGCTGGATCCGAGCAAGTCGACGGTACGCCGCTGGGACCAACTCCGGTATCTGCACAAGAAGTGCATAGTGTAGTATGAGTACAACCGACCCCATGTACTATGTAAGTACCGAGCCTAACCTCGACGAAGTAGTGACAAGGCTAAGGCGGGTCACTTACATTAACCTATGCGCAATAATAATAATAATAATAATAATAATAATAATAATAATAATAATAATAATAATAATAATAACAAAAGAACAGGAATATAAGTAAAGCATGTAACTCATATCAACGAAACTCAAATCAACCAGCAGAGAGTCCCGAATAACCATCCATATAACTCATCTCAACAACCGAGGCCAAACCAGCAATCACAACAAATATAATTTTTATCAACATGTTGCGCCGTGCAACCCGATCCCACAATATAAACTTTAAACAAATTCGTTGCGGCGCGCAACCCGACCCCTCCATATAATCATCTGTCAATATCATAGTCCATCCTTATTCCGCCTTTTTAATTTATTTCTTTTCAATTTTCGTTGCGGCGTGCAACCCGCTTCCCAAATAATATCAATTAATAATAATAACTCAATAACTAAGATTTACCAGAAATCATACATCAAGAGAACAAATGTATGAGCAATGGAGAATAACATGATAATCAAAGAGACTTGAACAACTCAGATGTATCAACTTTACCAATTCAACGGTATCTACTTTTAACAATACGTACAAGTGAAACTACTTCAATGAAGGCAATAATTAATACGAAACTATAAGGCAACAGGGCGTAAAACAATTTAGATATATGAGGAAAACAAATCCATACAAATAGTAAATAAGTATGGAATCAGGGAGGGGATGGACAATTTAATACAAAAAAAGCTAAATGGCAAGTAGCAATTATGGCATGGAAGTCAAATAAGCATGTAAAAATTAAGGCATGAAAACAAGACATAATGTTAAGCAATGAAGATAGAAAAAACAAGTAATGTAATAGTTAAGTCATGGAATAAAATAATTAATAAAATACAGGAAAACATTGAAACAAGTAATTTGACGAAGTATATACACTCGTCACCTCGCATATATGCCGCTACACATGTAATTCACATAGCACATAGCTCAAGGGTTACTAATTCCCTCAAATCAAGGTTAGACCCAACACTTACCTCACTCCGCAATCAACTCAAAGTTCAATCACGGCCTTGCCTTTCGAACAATCCTTCAAACCAACCAAATCTAGCAAATTATTAACCAAACGATTCAAAATAAGCCTTAGAAACTACTCACGAATGAAAGAGGTTCAATTTAGATCATTATTGAAAAAGTTAACAAAAGCCAACCCCATGCCCGCTTGATCAAAATCCGATATTCGGACCAAAACCCGATCACCCATTTACCCCCGAGCCTAGTTATGCAATTCAATTCAAAATCTGATCTCAATTCGAGGTCTAAATCCCAATTTTACAAAAATCTCTAATTGTACCCAAATCCCTAATTTCTACCATGAAAATCCTAGATTTGATGTTCAAATCTTATGAAATGTAATGGGTAATTAAAAAGAAATATATTGAAGTTGCTTTCCAAAGAATTTAGGAAGAAAATCTCTTGGAAAAATCGCCTCTAGGGTGTTTAGGGTTGAAAGTTTGAAAGAAATGAGCTAAATCCCGTTTTTTCCCTCCTTTACCCAACCACAGTTATCGCAGTTGCGACACATAGTTCGCAATTGCGATGATCGCAAAAGCGATCAACCATCCGCAAATGCGAAAAAGTCACTGAGCCTGATGTCATCACAAATGCGACAATTTTATCGCAAATGCGAACCAAGGCTGCCGTAAATGCGAACAATCGAATCGCAAATGCGAGTCTGCCTCAGTCTTCCTCTAGTCGCAAATGCGACTCGAAAGTTTGTAAATGCGAACCTGCCCTCCTTCGCATCTGCATAATTTACTTCGCAAAGGCGAAGCTGACCCAGCCCCCACCATCTTCGCATATGCAAGCCTGACCTCGCATTTGCGATCAGGTCCTCGCAAATGCGAGATCTGCAGACGTGATGCACCAACACTCTTTTATGTTCAAAAATCACTCCGTAGCCTATCCGAAACTCACCTGAGCTCCTCGAGTTCCAAACCAAACATGCACACAAGTGTAATAATATCATATGAACTCGCTCGCGCGATCAAAATACTAAAATAACACTTAGAACTATGAATAGGATGAAAACAAATAAAATTTTCAAAGAAACTAAAGAACTTTTAATTTTTTAACCGGACGTCCGAATCACGTCAAATCAATTCTGTTTTGTACCAAATTTTGCAAACAAGTCATAAATACTGTAATGAACTTATACCAAGTTCCGAAACCGAAATCCAAATCCGGTAGCAACAAAGTCAACTTACGGTCAAATTTAGGAATTCTTTAAACCTTTAGATTTCTAGTTTTCAACAAATTACGTTAATTCAAGTTAGGGACTTTTGAACTCGATTTCGGGCATACGCCCAAGTCCCAAATCACGATACGGGCCCCTCGAGACCGTCAAAATACCGATTCCAGCCCGTTTACTCAAAACATTGACCGAAGTCAACTCAAATGAGTTTTAAGGTACGATTTCACATTTTCATCCATTTTCTCATAGAAACCTTCCAAAAAAAAGACACAAACTGCGCACGCAAATCGAAAAAGGCTAAACGGAGTTATACGAGGTCTCGGAACACATAAATGAAGGGTAAAACTATAAATGACTTATTGGGTCATCACATTTCCGCTTTAAGTTATACTAGTACATATAATTGAACAATTCTTACAGAACATATTTTTACTAAATCAGCACTAACTTATAAAGTAATAATAAATGTAATGCTATTTTTGAGTGTTTGAAAAAAATATTTATTTTGATTTTTGTCGCAAAACTAGCCCAAAATTAACGTCAAACAGACATCACTTAAATGCTTTAGAGCAGAGTCCGCAACCAAAATGTGGTTCTTTTAGACTCAAAGAACCAAAATATGTAGAAAAAATACTGGTGACCATAATATATATAACACCCTTTTATAAGGCGCTATACCTCAACGGCCGTTTGCCCAGTTAAGTATAACGCCCTTATTTAAGGCGCTATATATATAACGCCCTAACTTACCGCGCTATATATATTATGTGGCTCACCAATGATTCTTCTGTGCTTAACTGGCATAACAATAATTCAACTAGGTATAGCGCTCATATTTAAGGTGCTATACCTCAAATAATTGTACCCCTGACTGGTTTTTGCCTTATTTAAAGAGGTTAAGGATTTTGTAAAAATTCATTCATAAATATTTTCAAGTCTTCTGAAATATTTCTTCGTTAAGTTATTTTGTATTTTGTCATAATGTATGAAGAGCGAAGGATTAGAGTTTTATTATATTGGGAGGGTGGGGAGGGGGGTGAGGTTGTGGTGGCGAATAACTCAGTAACCTATAGTTTATCTCCACAGTGTCATGTTAAATTGTCACTTACAATAAAGTACGATACATTGGTATTGTTGTTATGTAAAAAATGAGTGTGAGCAAACGTTCGGTGAATATTAAAGTAACCAGAAGATATTCGTATTCTGTCACTCCACAAGGGGTTGCTTGTTATACCGAGTTTAACATCGAAGACGATGAAACTCTTAGAGATTTTTTTAGGACTCCGGATGAATACCGGGAATTCCTTGGGATAAAAATATTGGAAATGTACGTCAAGGCTGAAGACGTTCGCAATAATGAGGTTGCACAAAATAGGGATATCCCCCAGTCATCAGGTGGTTATTTTGGAGCAGTTTTAGTCGAACAGGTTCCGGGTGAAAGAGTTTGGCCTGATCTAAACTTATCTCCACGGGCAAATGAGGAGCGAGGAATTTCTCCCCTAGTTTACATAATCCACAAGCCGAGTGGTAAACTTCAATTTTCCTTTATGTTACAATATTTATTTTTGATGTATTGAATTTGTATTAACACTCATATATTCCATAGGGGGTACCTGCCAGATATAAATTTTACAAGTTATGAACCAACGCCCAGTTGGAATATACCTAGTTTTGGTGTGTTGGATCATGGTGGTCCATCCGGGAGTCATCACTAACATGATAATGTCCATCATGAGGTAACAACACATTATGATTTGTAAGTGAAGTGATAAAGCTATATATAAAGTTTGGATCAATTTGAGTAACTCATTATTTTGTTCGTTGTGCAGTGAAAACGAGCAACTTGAAGGTCCTGTCCTTACTCAATTGCCCGAAGACGACATATTTAATCGGGATCTGGCAGATGCGCAGAGTGAGGAAGAGAATAGTGATTATGAGAACAATGCCTATGAGTCTGGAGATGACACACCCTTCCTTGATGAGGGTGATGATGAGGAGGAAGAGAATGCTGAACCTAATTTGACGAGGGAGCATGCTCCACCTCCCGTTAGACCAAGAGTGTACGAGTCCCACATACCGTTTCATTCAAGAGAGATTCCCTACCTTGATCATTTGCCAAGTATGCCAGATGTGGATGCCCTCACAAAGGATATTGACGAAATTCGGACAGCAATGTGGGATGAATCTAGAGCAACGGTGCTGTCAAAAGGCATGTTTTTTCCTGATAAAGCGCGCCTAAGCAGGGCGGTGCAAATGTATAGTGTAAAAGAGTGTCGTGAGATCACGGTAACAGAGTCATCTCCGGATGTATACAAGGTTATTTGCCGTGGATGGTTTACAAGTTGTAATTGGTTACTGCGTACGAGGAAGAAGAACATAAAAAAGTGGGCTGTGGGTAAATACATTGGCACCCACAATTGTGAAATGGACACATTCAATGGGAATCATTTTAACTTGAATGTTGACTTAATTTCTCTTGTCTTGATTCCACACATTGAAGCGTCCATGAGGTACAAGATCAGAGAGTGTATAACATCTGTCCACCAGGAATATAGGTGTACCATTACCAAAAGAAAGGCATTTCTCGGGTGCAAACGTGTATTTGAAATTGTTTATGGTAGCTGGAATAAGTCCTTTGCATCTCTACCCAGGTACATGGCTGCATTGCAACACTTTAACCCCGGGACTGTTGTTGAATGGAAGCTTGAGCGGAGTCCGGGAATACCAGAACATATATTCCGATATGTGTTTGTCACAACCCAAAAATCCCGCCACAGGCGTGGTGATGGAACTTAGTCTCTAAGACTAGGTAAGCCGATTACAATTACATTTCAAGCCATTATTTATTTATTATTTTTATTCAATACAAGTGTCAACACTAACAACGGAAATATTCAACAAACAACCTCCCAAGACTAGTAATACTGAGTCACGAACTCTAACTGAATACATGAAATGATCTCAAAGATCGAATACTCAATACTGTTTGATTAATAATTAACAGTACAATAAAATAAAAAGACTTTAAGGGACTGCGATGACCAAGCAGCTCTACCTTGAATTCTTGCGATCACACTATAACTCTGTCCGAGTCCTGTAGCTCCAATACCTGGATCTGCACAAAAATGTGCAGAAGTGTAGTATGAGTATACCACGGTCAGTACCCAGTAAGTATCAAGACTAACCTCAGTGGAGTAGTGACGAGGTACAGTCGAGACACTCACTAGTCTAATAACCTGTGCAATATAGTATACAAAAATAATAGAAAATAAATAACAATAAAGGCAACACAAATCAACCAGTGATATGCATAACAGGGCAATAAGAACACCATTAATATTGCTCAACAAATAATAAATACAAGTATACCCAATTAAATCAAGTCCTTCAAATATAAATCTTTCGTCTGTATGCTTCTCAAATAATACTCTTCAGGATATAATATTTTTCAATAAATATATTTAGAATATACTCCCTTCAAATAAATATCTTTCACATATAATTCTTCCAAATAACTCTCTTTCAAATATAATTTCCTCAAATAAATATCTTTCAAATATAATTTCCTCAAATAAATCTCTTTCAAATATAATTTCCTAAAATAAGTATCTTTAAAATATAATATTTTGAATATAATTCTTACAATTAAAAGTCACCATGTGACACCCCATTTCATAATCATAAAAATACGGGTCTCAGCCCTTTTTTTTTATATATTTTTCGTAAATACGAGTCTCAGCCCACTTTCATATTTTCACGGCACTTCGTGCCCATAATTAAATCATCATATTTCTCCGGCACCTCGTGCCCACTTTTCATATCACAGCTGCACGGACAAATCACGTGTCAATAATAAAACCATCATATTTTTTCCAGCACCTCGTGCCCACGTTTCATATCCATTGCGGCGTGCAACCCGATCCCATATAACATTACCTGCCCGACAATAGCCACAGTCTCACAATTTCAACATAAATCAGGCTATTATCAAGTTTACCGAAACAACAAGACAAGTTGCACAAGATATAAAAATAAACACAAGGAATACCCCAACATCATATGAAAATTACCAACACAATAACTCCACATCATTACATATCATCCCTGACAATAGCCACCCTTATCTCTCCTATAGCCACCCTTATCACTCCTATAATAGCCTCCCTTATCCCTCCGCCCTGATAATATCAATAGCCACCCTTATCGCTCCTATAACCACTCTTATCTCTCATATAGCCACCCTTATTTCTCCTATAGCCACCCTTATCGCTCCGCCCAAATAATATCCCAACATACATAACAACAGCGAAATGCCTCCCTTATGCCCACATAATATAAACAGTGGAATGCCACCCTTATATCCTCAAAATAATAACTCACACAACACAATAATTTACACAGAATATTATCACGGCAACATAACAAAAATCAATTCATATCACAATTTGCCCAATGGCCACAACCAATTCCAAAGATATAACAAATCAATTAATTTCACAACAAATAGCCGAAGGCTCCACACAATGTATATAAAACCTCAAAAATAATCAACAGAGATAGAAAATAATCAGCATAGGGCAACACCTTCATTAATCCAAATTTTGATAATTATATTAACACTTCTTCTTAAGCTCGTTTAATTAATTATTTGCAGAGAAAAAATCCATAATAAAATTAAATTCCAGAAATATCAAACCATCAAACTCACAGAATTCACATAAATATACAGGTAACATTCACATCAAATCGTCATATAAAAACAAATTCAATAAATGCGAATTGAGGTATGGCAAACAGATGATTAAATAAATGCCAACAATTATCCAATTTACTACATAATATGCCCAAGACTTTAACTCAATAAATTTTGCATATATAGCCCGAGTACGTACTAGTCACCTCGAGTACACGGCTTTTCACATTTCACAAATGGCACATAAGACTCGATGCCTAAGGGGTAATTCCCCCACTCAATAGGCAAGACACTTACTTTTTTGAAGTTATGCTGATATTCCAAAATTGCCTTCTTGCTTGAATTGACCTGCGGGCCGCTCAAATCTATCCAAATTAGTTGTATAACTTCATTAAAATTCATCGGAAATAATTTCGGATAATAATACATCGACTTAAAATTTATTCCAAAAAGTCAACAAAGGTCAACGCGGGGCCCACCTATCAGAACCCGACATAATTTTTATGAAATCCGAACACCCATTCCGATACGAGTTCAACCATACCAATTTTATCGAATTCCAATAACAAATCATCCTCTAAATCTTGAAATTTTGTTTTTGAAATATTTTGCAAAAATCTTGATTTCTTCCATTAAAATCTAATTAAACGATGAATATAATCATAGATTCATGAAATATAAATACTTTAGGATATAGAACACTTACCCCAACCAATCTTGTGAAAATTCCCTCCAGAATCGCCCAAATTCGAGCTCCAAAAATTCCAAAACGAAATGGCAAAAATGACCAAGTTCAATCCTTATGTTTCTGCCCAGTTTCGCACCTGCGGACGAGTCGCCGCATCTGCGTAACCGCTTTTGCGCGCCAAAACTCACTTCTACAAAGGCCACTGCCAACAACACCATCGCACCTGCGGACTCCTCTCCGCTTCTGCGCATTCATAGGTGCGATGCAACCTGCGCATCTGCAAAAGTAGTCGCTTCTGTGTCGTCCTTTCCCGCTTCCGCAGGTGCGAAAATTTCTTCGCACCTGCGACCACTGCCATGCCCTTCCATCTTCACTTCTGCGAGGTCGCTTCTGCGGCCTTGGCATCGCAGAAGCGATTCCACCAGCTGCTGCCATTTTCCAGTATTTTCCTTCAAGTCAAAATTGCTCTGTTAACCTTCTGAAATCCATCCGAGGTCTTCGGGACTTTCACCAAATATACCAACATATCCCAAAATACAATACGAATTTAGTCGAGGCTTCAAACTCAAACAACGCCGAAATTACGAATCGCGCATTAAATCGAATTATGAGTTTTCAAATCTTCCAACTTTTATATTTTGCGCCGAAACGTATCAAATCAATCCGGAATGACTTCAAATTTTGCACACAAGCCATAAATGACGTAATGGAGCTATTCAAATTTTCAGAATCGAAATCCGACCTCGTTTTCAAAAATTCAACCTTCGATCAAACTTTCTATAAATCTTCTATTTTTCAACTTTCGCCAAAATACGTCGAATTGACCTACAGACTTCCAAATCCAAATTCGAACATACGCCTAAATCCGAAATCATCATACGAAGCTATTGCCATCATCGAAATTCCATTTCTGGATCGTTTGCTCAAAAGTCAACTCTCCGTTCAACTCTTTCCATTAAAACTTCTAACTAAGAATTGTTCTTTCAATTTAATTTTGAATCTTCCGAAAATCAAACTCGACAACACCCGCGGGTCATAATACATATTACGAAGCTGCTCAAGATCTTAAGTTACTGAATGGGGCGTTAATTCTTAAAATAATAAGTCCGGTCGTTACAGTGTTCTGGGCTTTTTAACCTAGCAATTGATGGTTTTTTGCATTGCCAGCCGATAATATCCATAGACGACACTCATGTCTATGGAAAGAATGTATTAAGTTGTTGATCGTCATTGCAGTAGATGCTAATAGAAGTATATTTCCCCTAGCTTTTGCTATTTGTGACAATGAAACCCAAGAGACGTGGACACTATTTTTGAACCACTTGAAGGAGCACGTTGTTAGACAACGTTCAGGTATTTGTCTAATATCTGATCGGCATAGCGGTATTTTAAGTTCTGTACAAAATTTTCCTGCATGGCAGGAACCGTATGCCTACCACCGTTACTGTGTGAGGAACCTGAAGGCTAATTTCTAGAAGGCATATCCCAACAAGGATTTGCATGATTTAATGTGGATGGCTGCAACAGATCACTAAGAGTGTAAATTTAGGAGGCGCATGGCATCGATCAGGCAGGAAGACCAAGGAGCCTATCGTTGGTTGATGCGACATGAGCTTGACAAGTGAACTTTACATGCGGATGGTGGTAGAAGATGGGGAATTCTGACTACAAATGTGTCAGAGTCTTTCAACGGATTATTGAAGTCTGCACGTGGATTGCCTGTCACTGCCATATACTCATGCTCACCATCCATACGGTCAGGTGGAGGGGGTGGCAGAATCAGGTCATGCCGCTGGTCCTAAATATCGATCTGCGCCTCTAGCCATGCCACATATGTCTGGTCAACCCTAGAACGATCATCCCGCTGGTAATGTGTCCTATGCCAAGCGGACGGTGGAGGTACAAGCTGCGGTCGACCAAACTGGCGAAGGACTCGCTCGATGGCATGATACTCGACAATATCGAGACACATCAATGGGACGGAAGAGCTCCACATAATTCGGCCGGTCGAGCAATAATCGGGCAAACCAGCTATTAGCTCGTCGTTGTATGGCCTCCAAATGAACTATTAAGTAAAAACAGGAACCGTGAGTATACGCAACACATATAAAGCCAGGCTAAGTAAACTTAAGTATACATTTACCTGCGCGCCCTCCAGCAAATCTAACAAATCCCTTCAATAGGGGAGATTATGTCGAGCCTCGTACTCGCGTCTGTATCCCTGCCTATCAACCCACCTCCTAGCTAAAGGGATAAACAATGGAGGTGGTGTATCCGGAGCAAAGGGTGGTAGAGGTGGCTGCAACTGCAGGAACCGCTCCCAGGCCCAAACCTAATATATAATGTGGACGTAAAATTTAAGGTATATTTTTACTATGTATGTTATAATCATGAAAATAATTGACTATGTTTTCACCTACATCAACGACAAATATCCGGCAACGTCTCGCTGCGTGCCCATGATCGTCCGACACATTTGCCTGTACAAGTAACCAAGAATAATTGCACCCCAGCTGTAATCATGTAAATCATCTAGCCGCTCAAGATGATGAAGAAATCTCAAGCTGACTAGGTTTTCAGAAGTGTTCGTGAATAATACCCCTCCAAACATAAGCAGCATCAACAACCTCGTGTACCGGTTAATATGAAGATTCGGTGTATCATCCGTAATGTCCGCATGCATCGCCTCCAGATGCAGCTGGACGGGCGTTAACTGCAGATGACTACCCTAACCAATGCAGCCTCACCCACTGGCTGGAAATCGGTGAGCCGCTGCAACATCTCCATGTACTGCAATCCCGTATAATCTCTGATAGCATGCGGTAAAGCTACAGGATGTCCATCAACCGGTAGCCCATATATAACCTCCACACCCTGAAGCGTGATGGTAGCCTCGCCAATGGGTAAATGAAATGTGTGCGTTTCCGGTCGCCACCGCTCTATCAAAGCCGTGATCAACGACCAATCCAGCTGCAGCCGGCCGATCTCTATAATCCTATAGAAACCTGTATCCTGAAAGCGTCTGACTATACGGGGATGGATATGGTGGGCCCTAAGAAAGTCTCACATATCGTCTACTCTTCTAGCACGGAACGTCTGGGCCAATAACTGCTCCTCCCATATGTACGAAGACCTATGCTCGTCCTGTAGCAACAGTAGCTCTAGCGAGGCAGGTCCGGGATGCACAGGCGGAACCTCCATGATGACTACTGTAAATTGAACAATATTAATTAAAGTATTTTTTTTTATTGCTTAACATCTTTAAATATATTGTAATATCTTTAATATTAAAATTTATTCGATATTTTTACTATATTGTTAATTAGGTTGATATATTTTCTATATTATAATTTTATATTTTATATGTTACTTTATAATTTTATATGTTTGTTCGTTACTCACCTATTTTTGACTATAATAAAATTAAATAATTAAGTTTCATAACTATACAAGATTTAATTATTAAATATTCATATAACAATACTTAGTTTGAGTCCAAATAAACCACATTTTGGTTTCGGACTCGATATTTGAGGCCCAGTAGCACCAAGGAATCCAATATTCTTGTGTTCATGATGAGAAAATTTCTTCAATTTATCACTTAATAGATCTGTTATTTTATATGTTAGTTTATTATTTTATATGTTTGTTTGTTACTCACCTATTTTTGACTATAATAAAATTAAATAATTAATTATTAATTTAATTATTAAATATTCATATAACAATACTTAGTTTGATACATATTGTTGTTTTCTCATGTTATTTTCTTACGTTTGTTGACTAGAATTGGAGAGAGATTGTGTTTGAACTATCAGTTTTTTTGAGATATTTTTGGGTTTAACAGGTACTTAAATGATTAATTTCAATAACTATAAATATACTACGCTAAAGGGCACTACATTTTACTACGCTAAAAGGGCACTACATTATAAATATGAGTACTACATTAGGGCACAAGATACCACTACAGAGAACTAAAGTCACATATTCATATATGTACAACAATAACATCTAAATAAAATTAATTATTTCTAAAATAATAATTTATCTATTTTACTAGTCTTTTAGCAAATAAATAATCTAAACCAAATAAAAATAACAAATTAATTTAATCACAAAACAATCACGAAAAAATATATACCACAGTAAAAAGTAACTAATTAATATTTTTTTAAACAAATAATAACAATTTCTCTATTTTACTAATTTTTTTAGCACACTAATAATATAATCCGGATAAAAAATAATAAATTAATTATATCGCAAAACAATCACGAAATAACATAGAACACAGTAAAAATAACTAATTGGCATTTTTTATACACAAATTTTAACATAAAATAAGTCGAAATACCTCGATTTAAAATTTTTGGAAAGTTGAAGATTTGGTGATTTGGAGCCGAAACAAGCAACCCACTACGAGATAACGCCTTAGATACGATGTGGGACTGAGAATCTATACTTTTTGTGGGACCGGTGGGCTCCACTCGAGCTTTTTTTGGTTAACAATGGGGGGAGGGGGAGGGGACCGTTTTGTTTTGCTGGGGAAGGGGAAATGACGATTATTTATGTAAGTATAGCGCCTTAGGTAAGGGCGTTATACTATAGCGCCTTAAGTTAACACGCTATACCTTCCCGCCCGTTTGCGTTCAAATATAACGCCTTAAATAAGGGCGCTATACTTAACTGGAAAAACGGCCGTTAAGGTATATCGCCTTATAAAATGGCGTTACATATATTTCGGTCATCAGTTTTTTTTCCATACATTTTGATTTTTTTGAATTTAAAAGAATCACATTTTAGTTCCGGACTCCTTTAGAGCATGGATGACTATATTGGTGAGCTAGCTTGACGACAGCAATGCTATTTTCCAATGATTTGAAGCCCCTGAGCAGACACTGAATTTGCATAACCACTGGTTTCACTTCAAGTAATTGGACCGATTTGATTGCATGACGTATTATATCATTTTTCTACAACTACTGCTCCTTTCAGATTACGCTGATTAAGTAACAAAGTTCATTCAAAAACCTTTTAAAACGAAAGTTTTCTTTTAATATGTCACGATCCAAAATTTTACTAGTTTGTGATGGCACCTAACCCAATTCGTTAGGTAAGTCAATTTTCAACTATCCAATTCCAATAAAATTAATTAAAAGAAAATATCTAAAACCGATACATTTCCCTAAGAACTGGTAGTACAAATCATGAGCTTCTAAGAATAGAGTATACAAAGCGGAAATAAAATAAATACATAGTCTGTTTGAATAATACATAAACAGAGCTTTTATAAACCTAAGGCTACCCTGAACAAGAGGCAGCTACAACAGGAACGCAGATACATCTTCAAATCCCGCAACCATCGAGCACAGCAACAACAACAGCTAACATCTGTACGCAATGTGCAGAAGAGTAGTATCAGTACAACCGGCCCCATGTACTGAGTAAGTAATAAACCTACCCGTAGGTTGAAAGTAGTGACGAGCTTCCACCAAGGTCAGGTCCAAAACCAATAGTCCACAACAATCCATAACAACATAAAGAAAATAATATCAGAAGTAACTCAGGGATAAAATACTTAGCCAAGTAATGATTTCAAAAAAAAATAGTAGTTCTTTCTTTCAAATACATCAGTGAAAACCCAAATCGTTTGCCAAAGTTGCCAATAATACGAATAGTTTGAAAACAATAAATTTCTCCAAAGATATTCTCAATAATAAATAATATGTTTCATTTTCCTTCCGGATAACCCATGTACAACAAATGTGTGAGAAATCATGAATGATGTGATATTGTACAGCATGAGGAAAAATACATCTCTATGCCTTATGTCATGTGTGCATGCAAATGCGATGCAATTCAGTGATAAAATCATAAACAGCCCCTCGGGCAGAACATCACTCATATACAACCCCTCGGGCAAACCTCACAGTCACTCGTGCCACTCGGGCATACCTCACAATCACTCTTGCCACTCGGGCATACCTCACAATCACTCATGCCTCCCAGTCACTCAGCACTCGGCACTCGCACTCAGTAGGTACCTGCGCTCACTGGGGGTGTGTACAGACTCCGGAGGGGCTCCTTCAGCCCAAGCGCTATAATCTGCACGGACAACTCACGTGCTGCACGGACAACTCACGAGCTATAATAATAAAGTATGCTGCAGGCGGACAGCCCCGATCCACACTCTTCCTCACAAATCAGGCCCTCGGCCTCACTTAATCATAAACCTCTCAAGCCACTCGGGCATTTCAGTAAAATAGGGCAATCGGCCCAAAATATTTATATGCATCAAAATAGAGTCATAAAACTAAGTTATGATATGCAATGAAATGAATATGACTGAGTATGAATTTTCAATTTAAAACAAATAATTCACAGCAATATGACCTCTGTGGGTCCCAATAGTACTGACACATAGCCTCAATCATGATTTTTAATATGCTTTTCAGCTTAATTTCTCTAACTCATAAAACCGCATGGAAAATGCCAAGATTATTTAACTACAAAATTTTACAAAAACAATTATGTCACAAATTTTAGAGTGCACGCCCACACGCCCGTCACCTAACATGTGCGTCACCTCCCAACAATTCACATAATACATATATTCAGGGTTCATACCCTCAACTCCAAGATTAGAAGAGTTACTTACCTCGAACAAGCCAAATCCAATGCCGAGCAAGTTAAACAATGCTCCAGAAATCCCATTATGCGCGTATCAACTTCCAAACGGCTCGAATCTAGTCAAAATAATTTGATTCAGCCGACAAAAATTATAGGAATTAATTCCATATCAAAATACTAATATTTTCTAAAAATCCGAAATTGCGCCCCAAAAATCATCCGTGGGGCCCACGTCTCGGAATCCGATAAAAATTACAAAATCCGAACCCCCATTTAACCACGAGTCCAACCATACCAAAATTACTCAAATCCGACCACAACTCGGCCTTCAAATCCTCAATTTAAACTAAGAGGGTTTTCAAACTTTTCCAATTTAATTCACCAATTAAATGATAAAAATAACCATGGATTTGGGTAATTTAACCAATATTGAGTTAAGAACACTTACCCCATTATTTTCTCTGAAAACCGCCCAAATTTCGCCTCAATCCGAGCTCCAAATCGTTATAAATGGAAAATGGGACGAAGTCCCACTTTCTGGACTTAAACTTTCTGTCCAGACCTCTCTTCTTCGCGAACGCGACAGGTCCCTCGCGTTCGCAAAGCACAAAATGTGCTTCCCAACATTTGTTCTTCGCGAATGCGAGACATTGCTCGCGAACGCGATACTTTACGGAGCCCTTCTTCGCGAACGCGAGCTCCCCTTGGCGAACGCGATGCACAACCCAGCTCCTCTTAGCGAACGCGAGACCACCTCGCGAATGCGAAGAGTAAATCCTGCTTGCCTGAGATTCCTCTTCGCAAACGCGATGAAGGAAACCAGATGGTGCATCAGAAAAATTCCAGCAGAGTTCCAAGTCTAAAATCTAACCCGTTAACCATCCGAAACTCACCCGAGCCCCTCAGGACCTCAACCAAATATACCAACAAGTCCTAAAATATCATACGAACTTAGTCAAACCCTCAAATCACCTAAAACAACGCTAAAACCATGAATTACACCCCAATTCAAGCCTAATAAACTTTGAAATTTCTAATTTCTACAAACGACTCCGGAACCTATCAAATCACGTCGGATTGACCTCAAATTTTGTACACAAGTCACATTTCACATTACGGACGTATTTCAATTTTCAGAATCAGATTCCGACCTCGATATCAAAAAGTCAACCTCCGGTCAAACTTCCCAAAAATTCAACTTTCGGCAATTCAAGCCAAATTCCACTACGGACCTCCAAATAATTTTCCGGACACGTTTCTAAGTCCAAAATCACCATACGGAGCTATTGGAATCATTAAAATTCGAATCCGAGGTCGTTTACATATAAGTCCGCATCCGGTCACTATTTTAACTTAAGCTTTAAACCTTGGAACTAAGTGTTCTAATTCCTTCAAAAGTCTCACTGAACCCGAATCAATTACCCCACCAATTCACACAACAACTATAAAGTACAATTTGAGAAGTAAATGGGAAAACATGATTGTAATACTCAATACGACCGACCAGGTCGTTACATAATAATTAGCAATAAATTAAACATGACAAAAGGTTTATGTTCAACACACATTATAATCACGTAAACGTGCCAAATATTATGATAAGAATGAGGAACACACGAAATGAAAAACATTACTTAGAAGTTTAGCACTATTCGTTTTAGTTCTGAATAGTACATTTTGAAGGATAGCTAGCTTTCGTTCAAAAATTAAACCAGAAGATAGGTCAAATACATAGACAACAACAACAACAACCCAGTATAATCCCATTAGTGGGGTCTGGGGAGGGTAGTGTGTACGCAGACCTTACCCCTACCCTGGGGTAGAGAGGCTGTTTCCAAATGACCCTCGACATCCTTCCCTTCAAAAACTTCCCACCTTACTCTTGGGGTGATTCGAACTCACAACCTCTTGGTTGGAAGTGGAGGGTTTCCCACCTTGCTCTTGCTCTTGGGGTGACTCGAACTCACAACCTCTTGGTTGGAAGTGGAGGATTTCCCACCTTGCTCTTGGGGTGACTCGAACTCACAACCTCTTGGTTGAAAGTGGAGGGTGCTTACCATCAGAGCAACCCACCTTGTCATGGGTCAAATACATAGACGACCCTCTAAATTGGGCATAAAATTCAATTTAGATACCTTCTTTTAGTTGTGTCTATTAAACATTTGATTTTCTTTTCAAGGTCTATTCGCGTACTCATATACATATTCCTTTATTAATTATAATTATAATGATAATGATAATTACGCTGATTAACTACTTTTGACTTTTACAGTTTCGATAAATTAAATCTCTACATAAATAGTTGGTCGGATTTACTGTTTAGTTTTTTTAGCCGATATACATAAATATACTAATTATATACGGTTATACACATATTATATATGTATTAGCATATATAATACATATGTCGTCTATCAGAGGCGGATCTAGAATTTAAACTATATGGATTCAACCTTTAAGATTTTTTGTATTTAATTCATTATGCTTTTAAAGTTATGAATTCACATCGAATATTTGACTTTTTTAATACATAAATTTATGTTATGCACCGAAAATTATGGGTTCTAATTAAGTCAATTTTTACAGCTATCATTGCGTATTTAAATACTCAAATCAAACTTCACCAAACAAAAGAAAAATCTGGTATTGACTACAACAATTGATCAAATCTCGCATGTCCCATCTGGTCTGAATTCTGAACCATGCTTGGACCTTCAAAGCTACTGACAATGGTAGTGCAAAATCAGCGACCGCATGCACCATCAAAAGGGTTGTGTTGAAGTTCCTAGCGATGCACATTTTAATTTAATTATAGCTATAATATCTTTCTTAAGATAATATTTGTAAAATTTATTAGAATTTCAGCATATACATGAATTATATTAATCCGTAGTAGCAAACTGTGTCTAAGCGGAACCATGGAGGAGATTCTCCCACAATTCAAGTTTACATGTTCGACCTTCTTCTAGCTTTAACATACTACCTCTAGCCCGTTTCAATTTATTTGACACTTCTTACGTTTTTTTCAATCTCGAAAAAAGGATACCTATTTAATAATAATAACTTCAAATTACCAATTTTATATTTAGTGAGTCAATTAATAACCATATAAAATATTTATAACTCATTTTAGAATTTAGAGTATACATTTTAAAAGTCTTATATTTTTTTTTCTAAACTTTGTGCTCAATCAAATACCATTGAATAAATTAGGAGGGAGTATTAAATTCAGTGTTTGTTTCTTCTTTCACTTTATAGGTCACAGTGTCTTCTTCCATTCCATTGCAAGAAAAAATATTGTTAATGCCCAGAGAGCAGCAGATCTTCTGCCTCTTACGTTCCCAAGTTATTCTGCTTTGTTTTCCCAGGTTTTACGCACGTCATTCAAACAAGGTTTTAACTTTGTCTTTTCTATTGCTGTAGTAGGACAGTTGTTAAGGAGTATTATATGAATATCAACCTTATTACAGTAGTAGTTGTAGTAGTAATCATTAGATTTTTTCCATTAATTTTGAATCAGTAAAAACTGAAAAGTGACACAAGTCTTCATCGGATCAAAGTCTGAGGAACTTTGGGAAATACCGCAGACGTCGTCAAGAGCACTTATTACGTTAACAGTGCACTATAACTCTTACTCATATCAATGGATGCACAATTATAAAAAAAGAAAAATTAAATAATATGTTTGATTTAAAAAACAAAAATTAAAATAATTGTAAGAATCCTGAAAATAACGAATGTTGATCCCATTTAGCTACAGTATGCGTGAGTCCTAAATATTAGAATTAATTACGTAAAAGTTCAAATAAAGAAAGATTTAAACTAAAAAATTTAATTTATTTTAAATCCCTAAAATTTAGAAAAATAATTAAAAGACTATTTTGTTTAGTATCAAATTAATTTTTAAAAGGTAAAAAAGATAAATAAATTTTAATTAGAAGCTTCATACTTTTAGTATAACACAGATACGATGGAAACAATAAATGTAATTATCTTTCAGATTCTATTTATATTTTCGACGAAGAATTTTTATGTTATGTTTTAATCTATTTTTAGGGCAAATGCATATAACTAGAAGCAATCACACTTGGATCTCAGGGTAAGTGAAATGTAATTCCCCACTTCTAGACCTCCAATAGTTTCTGCTTGAATTGAAGATGGCATATATCTTATGACTCATGGTAGATGAGATCTTCACGGGGTTGGATTTAGAATTTTGAGTTTTTAAGTTCTAAATTCTAGAAAAAATAACTTATTGGATTTTGAATAAATTACGTATACATATTCAATGTATTTCATAACACAAATATAAGGTTTTGATCAAAGTTACTGAATTGTGTCAAACCCTTAGCTAGAACTTCAACTCCGCCTCTGATCGCGTTCATGAAAGTCCAATTTGAGAAGCCTTGTTAGAAAGGACTGTGACTTTGTTGTAAGAGATAGCTGAAGTCATTTACCACCTGGCAAACGATTCTAAAGCTGTGACAGTGTGACATATATATGTATGAAGATGTTATTAAGCAAAGGATTTAACTTATGCGTGCTAAATAAAATGTAATTGATTTCTACAGCATCAGTGAATTTTACATTGTTATAGTAGAGGATTTATTTTATTTTTTATATACACAGTATCAAATATGTCTTATTTCAAAGAGTTATCTATTTTGTATGTCATACATATAAACCTAAGTGACAAATGTTTGTTAAAAAAAAAGATTTTGTGTTTGTTGGTTTGGAGTAAAGACTAGGTAAAACCGTAAAACTCAGACAATCAACTTATCTAATTGATTAGTGATTTCGATAGGTGATAAGTTATTTTGTAATTAAATCATTTTTAATTGTCGAGAAGAAATCTTCTGATTTCTCCATCTTTTCTCAAATTATTTAAAATACAATTTCACAAACATGTATCAGTATGGGAAACATACATAAGAAAATACTCGGTAGACTTACAAGCATGGACATTCCAGCAGTAGTGTAGTTAGACTATAGATATATATGCAAGACATATGTGTCATGTTAATTGACTAAACATCCAATGTGAGTAAGTTTTTACCTAAATATATATGTGAAAAAAATTATAAATTTACTAATACATATATTAAATTTTAAACCCATCATTACAAAAGTCTAATAGTTCATCGGTGAGAATATAAAGTTTACAACCCATTAAATCTAAATTTTTAAATTTGCCCTATACCAAAAACCACATTCCATACTTGTGGAGAGAGAGAAAACGGAGAAAGAAACAAAGCACCTATATGAAGTATCAAACCTTAAAAACAAGAAAGTTTAGCTTACACTGTTCCCATATTAGATTTGATTGCTATGACTTGAGTCCCATTGTTTCCAGCGACCTTGAAGTTCTGGAAAAAAAGAACATTGAAATGATATTGAGTTTAAATTTTATGCACCGATGGTGAAAAAAATATTTATACAATTAAATCAATTGTAAGATAATTATTATAAATTTTGAGTTTAAATTATATACATCGTCAATATAAAGAATTATTTATACTATCAAGTCACCCAAATAATATCTATATGTAACCTTTCTTAAACTGTAGAATTTGTAATTTTCAATTGTAATCTTGAAAATTAGACAGATTACCCTCTACAACATGTAAAAGTGGCCTGATGGTGTAAAACTTCTTACACCGACAGTGTATATAACTTAAACTCGTAATTAAGATAAGCATTAATTAATTTATAACCTGAAGTTGTGCCCTTGTCCAAATTCTCAGTGTTGAAAGAAGAGCTACCATAGTAGGTAGTTGATGACTCTATAGGAGCAGAGAAATTTGGGTGAAAACTAGATCTGATCAACTGAGAAGTTGACCTCTGGCTAGTTTCAATTCTACTCCACATTTTCTTGATTGTTCTTTCCCTAGCTCTTGCTCTTGCCTTCGCCCTTGACTCTCTTGCAACTAGGACAAGATCTGTTGCCTCATCTTTTACTTCTTTCTTTTCTTTTGCTCTTTTGGGCTTTCTTTCCGAACCCTCATTTGTTGTTATGGCCAGGTCTTCACACTGTGAAGCACAATCCTTGGCGGTCTCATTGCAGCTCGACTTCGTTGCTCCTACATAAATAAAATAGAATATTTGAAATATTGTCACTAGCTAGAAAGGACTATACATCAAAAAGCATATTCATTTCTAGAGCTTAAAGGAGGTTTTCAAAGTTAAAACAATACTATGCTAATAGAAGCTGACTAACTTCAAGTATGTAGTTAGTTCTCAAGCGATTCTTTTGGATCAACAACAATAACAACGACAACAAACCTAGTGAAATCTCACAAATGAGGTCATGAGAGGGTAATGTGTACGGAGTCCTTACCTCCATCTTATGAAGGTGGAGATGTCCTAATTTTCGAGTTCTAAGCAGGACAAGAAGGGACTCGCGGAGGGTGGGAGAGCCTTCCCTAGAAAAAAACCTAATAAGACTCATTCTAATACTGAGGATTGGGATCGAACCTGCAATCTTTGGGTGATGATCCTGATGAGTTGACCAATTAGCGAGCTCCTCAATGGCTAGTTTCGAGTTAGTGAAAAGCCAATCAAGGGTTTTGCTTGGTTTATCAAAACCTAGTATTTCTTGAAGATCAAAGAACTTTCGAGCAATGGCAATGGACAATCTCACTCTCCGATCTCTTGGACCTTGAGATGTTAAAATTTTACTAAACCTCTCTCTTTTCTTGGGTTTCTTGTTGATGGGAAATGACCTTAAGGAATTATCACTATGATTTTGATGGTATTTTGGAGAGTTGATAATATTGTTTGCTGAGAGTGTCATGTTCTTAGCAAAGTGATGAGAAGATAACTGATTTTGGTAATGATGAAGGAGAATTTGGTTACCATTGAGGCCAAGAAAGGGAGAGGAGCTGTGAAAGGATAATGAAGGGTGAGGAGGAGGGTTTCCAGTACTGTTACTGGCAGGGAACATTTTGGTCAAAGGAAATTTAATTAGGGTTGTGGAATTTGGATTCCTTCTCTCTCTAAAAAATATTGAAGAAACAAAAATCTTTTTAAAGCAAGTAATTACAACAACTGCACACAAGCTCCATGCATTAAGAGTGTTTTGGCTTTCACCAAAACAAAGGATGGAGAATTCTTTCTCCTTTTTTTGCCCCCCTAAGGCTAGGATTGCTAAACTGAGAATGTGTTCTAAAGACAAGAAAGAAGGAGCTTTTTAAATCAATCGGTGAGACAACTAGGGGAAAGTTAGGGGAATTCTCGCTTACTATATCGCTTCATTTAAGTCTATCTTAATTTAACAAACAACAAGAATAATACGTAATAATTATTATCATAACAAATTTAGTTTTTCCAGCATGAAATGTTTTCTATATTTTCTAGTGACATATAAATCTATCATAAAGATTAAAAACTCATAGCAAATATTATAGACCTATAAAGTAACCGCACAAATTAATATGATTAAAATTAATTCGAACTCGGTGAGTATCAATATACTTTTTTTCTTTTTTAATCTGGTTAATTCATAAAAGAAAAGCTATAAGTTTCTATTGATTTTTGGCTATGGAGAATATCTATTAAACGTAGTGGTTCTGATGATCAACTTCAGAAACTTGCCCTAAGGAACCAACAACGAAAGTGATGGAAACTCATAAACAATTATTGGATCTCTATCTATAACAAAGGCACACATTTATGGACAAAGAGAAGAGTAGATTCATTAGGTTTGAAAAATTGAAGAGACTCCAAATATAGAATAATTGAAGAAGCTAGGGCTGGGATTAACCCCGTGAGCTTTATGTTTGGACTCAGCGTTTAAAGTGGACAGATATACGTACTTTTCTCTATCGTCCTACACAAAAAGACAACCTAATTTCTGTTTGTTCTGACTGGCTTCTTCAGATTGGGAGCTCATCACTTCAATCAAATTACTAATGTGATCTACTAACTTAGCAACATAGCCAAAATTTTCACTAAATAGTAAATACTTGAAGAAGTCAAGGAGATACAACATGTATAATTTATACATAATTTTTTTTTATCTATCTATATAGTGTAATTTTCGATAAAAGAGTATCCAATTGACACTCCTTATACAAGGGTGGCTCCGCCACTGCACCGTCCCTTAAGGGCGAATGCAATGTGGGAGTTACGTGTTTAATTGAACCCATAATTTTCGATGCGAAGTAAAAATTTATGTGTAAAAATTTATTAAAATTGAAAAAATAATAGATATGAATCCATAAATTTAAAAATATAATAGGTTCAATGTTAAGAAATTTCAAAGTTGAACCCATAGAGTTTAAATCCTGGATCCGCCTCTATTGTCCCTAATTTCTCCGGAAAGAAAAACCCTAATGTCTCAGTCTTTCACCCATAGCGAAATCCATAAACATTCCATTAGGTTCTCTAAAAGAAAGCCCTATAGAGGAAATGTTTAATCAAATACGTTTTTCTTCTATATTTGATATATGGGGCATTCAATTTCATTTCTAGTCCTTGTACTGGTATAGTAAACACAACATTTAACAATTTTAATTTCCAAATGAACAACTTATTCTATTTCATTTTATATGATATTCTTTTCCAGTTTAAAAGGAGTGATATTCGTTTATATTCAAAAAATTATTTAACTTTAAATTTTTAGTTTTCCCCTTAATTAATTGCTAGTATATATAGCCGTAGAAACGTCAATGGTGGGCTTTTCCCACTTTACTCTCTCGATTATTCGAATCTCAAATTTTAAATGGGAGGTGGATGATTTCAACTAGGTTAACCTCTTTTTTAAAGAAAGGTATATACTGTTTCTTGTTTTAAAAAATATATGGATATCATAGTTTTTGTATTTTCTTAAAGGATAACAGTTTGATGTGTTATTCTCACCAACAGACAAACGGTACTTAGGGGTGGCTGGTAGGGGAAATGCATATTCTTATAATTGTTCTACTAAGCCTTTTAATTATTAGCGGTGCCAAAAAATTTTAACAAGGTAATTTAAAAAAAATAGAATTCTATACCTAAGATTTGAACTTGTTATCTAAAGCAAATTTTGAACTAAACTTTTGCTATTTACATTAAAAGTTTATTTTTATGTTAACAACTTAACGGGATTTAACAAATTTTATAGGTATACAAAATTTTATTTTCACCTTGTTTGCACAATAGAGTACTTTCATACTACTTAGATCTCTTGCTATTAAACCATAGTTAACGATGATATCCATCTCTCTTTTTTTTTTTAATGAATTGGAAAAGCAGAGATTAAGCATTCGAATATGTTTTTATTTTTGGTCAAAAGTTCCCTTTAAGGGCTATATAGATGATACGACAAAAGGATTATTGAGCATTCAAATATGTGTACATCATAAATTAAATGTTAAAATCTAAAAATATTTTCATATAATCTCATTAATTTTTTCTAGGAAAAAAATTGAATGCAGTCGTATCTTGAGTTTATCGCATGACTTTAAATTCTGGAATATGTTGCTGTCTTTTATCTAAATTCAGCTTGCCATGGTAAAGCAGAGTATATGAATTATGACAGCCTTTACTCCAAAAAGGTTCGATCAAATTTGTTTACCCTTAAAATTGGATAACAATTAAACTTATAATGTATTAGTTCTAAAGACACGTGATTTCACTTAATACCAATTGATAAATATGAAGATTAACAATAGAAATAAACTATAAAGTAAAGCAAACCAGTGTTAGAATGGAACTCAGCCCTCAAGTTTGGATACCCTCGAACTGGTTGATGTAAGAACAATCAAAATATAACAAACTGACGAACAATAGTATAAACGAGAAAGAGAATTATATAACTTTGATATCTGTGAACAATGTGTCCTTACAAATCGTTAATACTCCCATTTATATAGTAGAAAAATTCTACTTATGGTATAGCTCTAGTTACAGAAGAAAATCCCATGGTTAGCTAATTAACCGTTTCTAATTTGATCTGTTCCGAGATTTCCGCAATGATCTTCGACCAATCACAGATATTTCGCCATTCCGTTATTATGTTATCTTCGATGTTGCTCGATGCCTGTCTTATTCGGTCTCGATCACTGCTGGCCTCGATCTCGACATGTACCTCGAATCCCGAACTTGGTACTTTGTCCTCGTACCTTGGTCTGATCCACTACGGGGCCGACCTTCGATGCAGATCCCTGGTCTCGGTCAGATAAAAAAATTGGGTGGGCTCGGTTTTAACCATATACAGACAGTCCCCTCATTTTTTGGAGTGTAATGACAAGAAACAAATTAAGCCTTCGATTTTTACCTCGACCTGCCATGACGTCACCGCCGTGACGTAAGCGACGAAAGTGACCAAAACGTCCCGTCGGTACAGTTTTCCAAGTCATTAATGAGTGTCAATTGGTGGTCGGCCACTAGTTCCTTTGAACCGTCACCGTGAATCCAATAAATATACCCCTTCCTCAATGATTCAAACTTTACTTTCACTTCCTTCTAATCTCCAAAGCTTTCACATCTCTTAAGTTCTTCCTCTTTACAAATCTTCAGATTTTGTTGTTAATCCTTTCTCAAACGCCAAGTCCTATTATCTTTCTCTCCTTTAAACTTACACAAAAATGGATAAAACATCGAAAACGGTACCACAAAAAGAAGCTGCTACATCTTCCTAACCGGTCGTCGGGAAAACGCCGGTGGAACCCCTTCTTGAGGAATGCATTCCTGAGGGATGCGCGCTAAACTCTAATTTCAAGATCGATAAAGCCTCGTCGATTCCTGGACAATGCGAGCCAGTGTCGAGGTATATATGCTCGATAACTGAGGGATACCTTAAGCAGGTAAAGAAAGACTACAACTAGGAGGGAAAAGAGTTGGTGATCCCGACCCCCGAAGAAGACATCACCACCCATGTGGAAGGGTTTCTAAGTGTTTATACTTACCCTTTCACACTGGGCCCCCTCGACCCCGTCATCGTTAATTTTTGCTGTCAATATCAAATAACTCTAGGCCAAATCTATCCTTCCTTTTGGCGAATTATTATTATGCTCCGATTCTTCATGAGCAAAATCGAGGGGCTCCCTTTCACCCTCGATCACCTTATCAGATTGTATAGCCCCCACCTCTATCGAGGCGGGTTAATAAAACTCCAATGTCGGGCTACCAAAGTGTTATTCTCGAGCATAGACGAGGACAAGGATCGAGGCTGGATGGGTCGGTTCATTCGAGTGAGGACTTCCAACCTAATCCCAGTCGAGAAGATGCCATTTCCTGAGAAATAGAACATGAATCGTATGTACCGTCTCACAGTTAGCTTCCATGTATTATTTGTTCCTTTGTCTTTTCTCATCGATGTCATTTTCCATGATATAGCGGTCGCTTGGATGCCCCATGCGATTCCTGACCTCGAGAGCTGGGTTCGGAACCTGGACTTGACCTTTACATATGCTGAGCGCTCATGGAGCGAATTATCAAAGGGCCGATGGGAGTCCAAGACTCATGGTAAGCCCACTTTTTGTGTATTTGATGATTCGATTAAGATGCCCTTCTTCTACTTATTCATTTTTTCTCGTGTACAGGCCTGGGCAAGGGTGCGGTCATGAGGCCCCTATCTAGTGAAGAGGAGACTTCGATCCTGGGACCGAAACTGGCGAAGGACAAAAAGAGGAACAAGACCTTAACCTCCAAGGATCCAGAACCTAAGAAGAAGGCGACTCGTAATCCGAAGAAGAACATCATCCTTTTGACCGAAGACTCTATTCGACATCTAAGGGAGGAAGACGAAGAAGAGGAAAAAGACGACTCCGGGCTGATGGCCTGAGTGGGAATGAGCACCGAGGCCCCAAAGGCCATTGAATCGGTGAAGGCTGCAGAGACTCCATCTTAAGACAAGGGGGTCTCGGGAAGAGACTTGGGCGAAGTCCCCGAGTCATCGAGGATTAAAGATTCCTCCTACCATAATGAGCCAACGGTGTGTACGGCTGTAGGGGCTGATCTCGAGGTCTCTCGAGATGGAGAGAACGCCCCAACTGATCCATTTGGGGAAATAGAAATTGGAGGCTCCCCGCTGCTCCCCTCGTTTTCTAAAGAGATGATTCAAGAGGCTCGGGCCTTGAAGACCCCCTCCATAGAAGGAGCACATGGAAGGGAGGACCCCTTCCGTGATTAATTTACTGAGGTCGAAGATGCTACCGGCCTAAGCAACTTGGAGGTCTCGAGGAAGGACTCGGGCGAGGAATTAAGCCTTTTCAACGAAGCGCAGCAAGCTCTGAATCGGGAAAGCCTTAACTCCCTTTGTAGGTATTAACCTTGTGTTCCTTTTTATATTCCTGTCTAACTTCTTTTCTTCTTTCTACGTAGGCCTCAGTGCTTCATCGGGAAGCATTTTCTTAATCTCGAGCTGAGCTGAGTCGGTACGAGGCCGACATTTAAAGGCTTACCGAGGATAGGAACACCCTCAACCTTCTCGGTGGGCAAAAAGAAGAAAAGATCAAGGACCTCCGAGTCGAGTTGGCCACGGCTCACAAAGATCAGACCGACCTAATCGAGCAGGTAATGAAAATCTTAAAAGATCATGGGCTCGATTCGGGAACGGTGGCTAGCATTTCTATCTCACAGCTGCAACAGAAGGTCGAGAGGATCGAGAAATTCCGCGAGGAGGTCGACATGATGAAGGCGGAGACCTTGGGGTGGAAAGAAAGTATGGACCGCTTTGCTGCTGAAAAAGAGGCTGCTCGAGGCATGAAGGAGAAGAGCTCATCTCAGGCAAATAAAATAGAGGAGCTCGAGGCTCGGTTGGCTTTCGAACTTGTAAAGGCCGAATCTGATGCCGAAAAGGAAAAGCCAAGGCAAAGGCGATCGTGGCAGTCTACCGGGCCAATGCTGAAGCCGCTCAAGTCCAAGCGAGAGAGGCAACCGAGACCACTCAAACTCGAGCACATTGGATTGCTGAACTCACCAATCTCGGAGGGAAACCCTTGAGGAGATCCATGCTCAAGGTTTCGATCTTACCGACGAGATAATAAAGGCTAGAGAGCATGAAGCCGATGCTGGAGTGCTGACCTCTTCCGATGATGATGATGATGATGGCAGCAAGAGCGGGTCCGAGAATGGGGAGGACCTCAATGGAGAAGAAGCTGCCCCTAAGGAAAATTAGGAATCTTGGGCTTGTTCTTTTTTGATTTTTTGTGTGGGACCCTGGTCGGTCCTTGTAAATATCTTCGTATATATATAAAAAGATCTTTTTTCTTTTTGACTAGTCTTTATTCTATTTCCTGCCTCGTGAAAATTCTATTTCATTCATGTCTTCATGCCTTATGGAGATTTTGCTCATAAGTTTGGGACTTTAGGCAACTAGACCGAAGTCCGACTAGTGTAGTACTAATCGAGTGAGTACTTGCTCGAACTCGGAGTAAGGTGAACCTTAGGTTTTAATTGAGTGAGGATGATTTCTCAAACTCAAAAATAAAATGGCCCTTTAGGCTCTTAAATTAGGCCGATACGACCATAGTAAAAAGAATGGCTTTCTCCCCCTTTTCGGCTTGAAAAGTTTATTGTTTAATCATATAAAATCTGTTGTATCTTAGCATGAAATAAGGGATTTGCTTGAGAGTTTGAACTATTCCGTACCCATTTAGGGTTTTCAAGGGTCGATATTATCGAGACCCTTTATTTCGTAATGCCTTAGCATAAAATAAAGAATTTGTTTGAGAGTTTGAATGACTTTGTACCCATTAGGGTTTTCGAGGGACGATATTATTGAGACCCTTAGTAATTCAGCCGATGGTAGCCTTTTTAACCGATTTATGAAAATATTCGAAGGCCTATTTTATAACGGAAATTGGACGTCTCCGAATCGTGCTAATTTGGTCGTAGCCTTTATCTTGGGATTCACCTTTTGGGCTTGTTCCCCTATTATACTTCAAACTTGTTCAAAGTATCAGTCCCCATGTGGGGTGTCCGTGGCCTATAAAATCGAGGGTTGCCTTTTTAATATCTTACGATCTCGAGGTTTTAGTAATTCGATCATATCGATTTTTTGGATGGCAGTCCCCGAGTGCGGGTTCAATTGTTCGAACTTTAGTTGTGACCGACCCTTAAGCCAGTTTCCACAATAGATCACAAGCACGACATTTTAAAGTAAAAATTTCTCTAAGGCATGAAATATCTGGCAAGGAAAAATACTTTTTTCAATAGATTAACATGCGTACATGTTTGCCATTAGGGATCGAGTAATATACATGGGCATGGCTCGTTCGACCCTTACAAAATTTACCTATCGAGACCTTGTCGGCACGAAGTATTTTCCTTGTAACTATCCGAGGTTGATTGTAAAGGAGGCTCGAATATGTTGAATTACTCTAAGTTTAGCACGAACAATGGTTGCCTCGTTAAAAACCTCGCCGGAAAAACCTATTTGGGACAAAAACCGGTCTAAGGGAAAAAGAGTGCAACGCGTGCTTTCAGACCTAAGGACTTTGTGTTTGAAGAATCGTTTTATGTCTTCGATTAAACACCTGCAAATGGTTAGTATAAAATATATACGAAAGGGGAGAAGGTCGTACCTTAACAGTAATATCGTTTGAGGAGTGATATGTTCCAATTGTTTGGTAATTGTTCGCCGTTCATCGTTCCAAGTTTGTAGGATCCCTTTCCGATGACATCGAGGACCTGATACGGTCCCTCCCAGTTTGGGCCAAGTGTCGAAGATTGGCTCTTCGATTGTAGTACCTTTCGATCTGTTGTTTCTGTGCGGCCATTCGAACGAGGGCGGCTTCCCGTTTTTCATCTAGCAATTCGAGGCTTGTATTCATAGCCTCGTGATTTGACTCTTCCATTGCATATCGAAACCTTACGCTGGGTTTCCCGACTTTAACCGAGATCAGAGCTTCGGCGCCATATACTAAAGAGAACGGTGTTACTCCCGTACTGAATTTTGGTGTTGTTCGATACGCCCAAAGGACTTCGGGCAATATTTCTCTCCATTTCCCTTAGCGTCGTTCAATTTTTTCTTTAGATTTTGAATGATGGTCTTGTTTGTTTATTCGTCCTGTCCGTTTCCACTAGTATGATATGGCATTGACAAGATCCTTTTTATTTTGTGATCTTCGAGAAACTTTGTCACTTTGCTGCCGACGAATTGCTTTCCATTGTCGCATACGATCTTGGCAGGCATCCTGAATCGGCATATAATGTGATCCCAGATGAAGTCTACGACTTCTTTCTCTCTAAGTTTCTCGAAATCCTGTGCTTCAACCCACTTAGAGAAATAGTCAGTCATAAATAAAATAAATTTAGCTTTACCCGGGGCCGATGGTAGAGGGCCGACGATATCCATTCCCCATTTCATGAATGGCCATGGGGATAAGGCTGAGTAAAGTTGCTCTCCGGGTTGATGAATCATCGGCGCATACATTTGACATTTGTCGCACTTTTGAACAAACTCTTTTGCAACATTTTCCATATCGTCCCAATAGTATCCTGCTCTGATGACTTTGTGAGCCAATGATTCGACACCGAAATGATTTCTGCAGGTGCCCTCGTAGATTTCTCGTAGGACGTAGTCGGTATCTCCTGGTCCCAAACATATTGCCAATGGTCCATCGAACATCCTTCTATATAGTGTTCCATCTTCGGCCAATGTGAATCGTGTGACCTTCGTACGTAGAGTCCTCGATTCCTTAGGATCCGATGGAAGCTTCCCTTTCTTTAGGTACTCGATATATTTGTTCCTCCAATCCCTGGTCAGACTTTTGGAGTTGATTTCGGCGTGGCCTTCTTCGATTACTGACCTTGAAAGTTGTACGGTAGTCCCTGATCTAATTTCGTTGTCTTCGACTGATGACCCCAAATTTGCAAAGGCATCGGCCTCGCTGTTTTGTTCTCGAGGCACATGCTGTAGGGTACATTCTGTAAACCGATGTAGAGTCACTTGTAATTTGTCCAAGTACCTCTGCATTCGATCTTCTCGAACCTTGAAGGTTCTGTTGACTTGGTTTACCACAAGCAGGGAGTCACATTTGTCCTCGATGACCTCTGCTCCCAACACTTTAGCTATCTCGATACCTACAATCATGGCCTCATACTCGACCTCATTGTTAGTTAAATTGGAAGTTTTGATAGCTTGTCTAATTATATTACCCGTGGGCGGCTTCAAAACGATGCCTAGCCTGGACCACTTCACGTTCGAAGCGCCGTCTGTGAAGAGGGTCCACACCCCCGATGATATACCCGACTTTAATAATAGTTCCTTTTCGACCTTGGGTATGAGGGTTGGCATAAAGTCGGCCACGAAGTCCGCTAAGATTTGAGACTTGATGGCCGTTCGGGGTCGATACTCGATATCATACCCACTAATCTCGACAGCCCATTTGGCCTATCATCCCGAAAGTTTGGGCTTATGCAAAATATTGCAAAAGGGATAAGTAGTCATCACACAGATCGGGTGACACTGAAAATATGGTTTTAATTTCCTAGAGGCGCTTATTAGGGCAAACGCTAATTTTTCTAAGTGTGGGTATCGGATCTCGGCCTCACCTAAAGCTCGACTAACATAGTAAACAGGAAATTGCGTACCTTGCTCTTCTCGAACTAGGAATCCACTTACCACAATTTCTGAGACTGCTAAGTACAAGTAGAGTTGCTCATCCGTTTTCGGAGTATGAAGCAATGGCGGGCTCGAGAGATACCGCTTTAATTCTTCCAATGCTTGTTGGCACTCCGGGGTCCATGTAAAATTGTTCTTCTTTTTGAGCAGTGAGAAGAACCTGTGACTTCTATCTGAAGACCTCGAAATGAATCAGCCTAGGGCGGCTATGTGCCCTATTAATCTTTGTACGTCCTTAACATTGTCCACGACTGTGATGTCTTCGATTGCCTTGATCTTATTAGGGTTGATTTTGATCCCCCGATTTGATACCATAAAGCTGAGGAACTTGCCCGAGCCGACCCCGAATGAACATTTCTTCTGATTGAGTTTCATGTAGTGTTTCCTTAGTATATCGAAGGTCTCCTGCAAATGTGTCAAATGGTCCTCTGCTCGCAGGGACTTAACTAGCATATCGTCAATATAAACCTCCATTGATTTACCTATTTGTTCTTCGAACATTCGATTTACTAAACGTTGATAAGTGGTACCAGCATGTTTTAGTCCAAACGGCATTACATTATAATAATAGGTTCCGTACTTAGTGATGAACGAAGTCTTTTCCTGATCCTCCGGGTTCATTTGTATTTGATTGTACCCGGAGTAGGCATTAAGAAAACTAAGGATCTCGTGGCCGGACGTGACATTGATCATACGATCGATATTCGGCAGAGGAAAAGAGTCTTTAGGACATGCTTTGTTTAAATCTTTATAGTCTATGCACATTCTAAGTTTATTTCCCTTTTTAGCGACTACGACTATGTTTGCTAACCATTCAGGATATTTTACTTCCTGAATAGATCCTATTTTGAGAAGTTTGGCTACCTCGTCCTCGTCCATTCCCTGCTTCTCTGACTGAGTCGAGGCTGGTGGTTGTGGTTGCTATTTAGCTTCTTATTTTCCTTTGGACTTCGACCCCTTTGTTGACGAAAGCGCCGATATCGGTATTACTTCGTCGATCGTGAACATCTCTTTGGCAGTATACTGTTCCCCATATACCATTGTTACTCCATCCGGTGTTGGGAACTTCAGTATTTGGTGAAGGTTTGAGGGGACCGCCCTCATGTTGTGAATCTAGGGTCTTCCGAGCAGTGCGTTGTATCTCATATCGCCCTCGATCACATGGAACTTTGTTTCTTGAATAGTTCTGGCTACATTTACTGGTAGGATGATTTCGCCTTTAGTTGTTTCACTCGCCATGTTGAAGCCATTGAGAATTCGAGCTGCGGGTACGATTTGATCTTGTAGGCCGAGCTGCTCTATGACCCTCGATCGAATAATATTGGCCGAGCTTCCTGGATCAATTAAAACACGTTTAACCTGAATTTTATTCATAAGAATAGAGATTACCAAATCATCATTGTGGGGTTGTGATATCCCTTCCGCTTCCTCAACATTGAATGATAAAGTGCCTTCTGGCACATAGTCTCGAGTTCATTTTTCCTTGGTGATTGATACTTTAGTGCGTTTGAACATGGGCCCTTGTGGAATATCGACCTCACCAATGATCATGTGAATCAAGTGCTGTGGTTCTTCCTGCTCATTTTTACTATTCGCATCCTTGTCTTTGACATGGTTCTTAGCTCGGTCACTCAAGAATTCTCGAAGGTGACCCTCGTTGAATAAACGGGCCATCTCCTCCCTTAGTTGCCTGCAGTCTTAGGTTCTATGACCATGTATACCATGGTATTTGCATATTTGATTGGGGTTTCTTTGGGATGGATCGATTTGTAGGGGTCTGGGCCATGTAGTATCTTTGATTCTCCCAATGGCTGAAACAATACCTGATGCGTCGATGCTGAAGTTGCATTCTGATAACCGTGGCGCTATTGTGGGATCAGCATGTTTATCGAAGCCATTTTTTCTCATGAGCCCTCAAGAGCTCTGTCCTCGATCATTCCTTTGATCATTTCAGATGGGATTGCATCCTGGGCCGCTGTTTCTACGATCTGCATTGTATGGTTGATACCAATCTTTGTTTGATCGGGGTTCTCTGTATCCCTTTGAGTTCTGCCGATGGACCTGTTTGGATAAACGGAACTGGAAGGGGTCCCCAATTGGTCATCATCAACCCTGATCTTTGACTGGTACCGATTATGTATATCGGCCCAGGTTACCGCTAGATATTCAATTAAATTCTGCTTTAGCTGTCGTGATGCCACCAAACTTCATTCGTTCAAACCCTGAGTAAAGGCTTGAATAGCCCAATCGTCTGTGACCAATGGTAGTTCCATGCGTTCCATCTGGAACCGAGATACGAATTCCCTCAACATTTCATTCTCTTTTTGTTTCACCTTGAAGAGGTCCGACTTCCTAGTTGTAACCTTTATTGCTCCGGCATGTGCCTTTACGAAGGAGTCTACAAGCATGGCGGAGGAATCGATAGAATTAGGTGGCAAATTATGGTACCATATCATTGCTCCTTTCGACAAGGTTTCTCCAAATTTTTTCAGTAAAACAGATTCAATCTCATCATCTTCCAAGTCATTCCCTTTTATTGCGCATGTATAAAAAGTGGCATGCTCATTAGGGTCGGTGGTCCCATTATACTTAGGAATTTCTGGCATTCAAAATTTTTTCGGAATTGGTTTCGGAGCCGCACTTGGAGGGAAAGGCTTCTGTACGAATTTCTTTGAATCCATACCCTTTAGAATCGGCGGTGCCACCAGTATTTGGTCAACCAGGGAGTTGTATGTCTCTACATTCTTGTCATTTGTCTCGATTTTCTTTTCTCTCGATTCAATCCGCTTAGTGAGCTCTTCGAGCATTTTCATAATGGCAGGGTCAGTCCCTGATATGTTGGCGTTTGACCTTTCCGGCACATGCTCAGTCCTGTGGATGACTTTTGGTTCGATCCTACTCGGTTTTCGGTGATGATTTTATAGTTGTTCTATAATGGCTTGTTGAGCCTGTAACATTTCAAATATCAATTGGAGGCTAACTCCACCATCTTCTCCACCCTGCGTACCTCGACCACCTGATCGAACTTCCCTACGTATGCTACCTTTAGGATCAACGCCCAAATTTGTATTTAGGGCGACATGTGAACTGACACCGACTGGATTTGCAATTGGTGCTCCCTCGAGGTCCGCATGAGGCGCCTCGATCCCCGGGGCGGCTATATTTTCATTTTTCCCGTGAAATCCGAGGCCGTTGTCACCGTGTGTAGGCGCTACTAGTGAGTTTGACATGTTTATCCTGAAAACAAAGATTCTTACGAGAACAAGGGTAAAGCACTTTGTGTTATCGGAATCAGTATTAAGCAATTACTATTATCCTTGGCCCCACGGTGGGCGCCAAACTATTTACCCTTAAAATTGGATAACAATTAAACTTATAATGTGGTTCTAAGGACACGTGATTTTACTTATACCAACTGATAAATATGAAGATTAATAATAGAAATAAACTAAAAAGTAAAGCAGACCAGTGTTATAATGGAATTCAGCCCTCAAGTTTGGATACCCTCGAACTGGTTGATGTAAGAACAATCAAAATATAACAAACTGATGAACAATAGTATAAACGGGAAAAAGTATTATATAACTTTGATGTCTGTGAACAATGTGTCCTTACAAATGGTGAATATTCCCCTTTATATAGTAGAGGAATTCTACTTGTGGTATAACTCTAGTTACAGAAGGAAATCCCATGATTAATTAATTAACCGTTCCTAATTTGATCCGTTCCGAGATTTTCGCCATGATCTTCGATCAGTCACGGATATTTCCCTTTTCCGTTATTATGTTATCTTCGATCTTGCTCGATGCCTGTCTTATTCAGTCTCGATTGCTGCTGGCCTCGATCTCGACAGGTACCTCGAATCCCAAGCTTGGTACTTTGTCCTCGTACCTTGGTCTGATCCACTACGGGGCCGACCTTCGATGCAGCTCCCTGGTCCCAGTCAGATAGAAAAATTGGATGAGCTCGGTTTTAACCGTATATAAAATTAAAATATAGAAAATACTATTTAATACTTAAAAAGAGTGGCTTGATAAGTTTATCGGACTAATAATAGGGGACATGTACTTGTGGACTTACAAATTAATCATCGGTTTTTAAGTTTCTGTCATGTCTTGATGGAATTGACAGTAATATGTCTCGTAAAGATTGATCATCAGCAAGGTCATGTCATTTCTTTAGGACGGACATTACTCCGTCTGTTTAAAAAAGATTGACATTATTACTATTTGGAAAGTTAACAAGGTTATTCTTTGATCATGTTTTTCTTAAATATTTTTTAAATATTTTAAATTATGTTTTATTATGACGTATAATACTTTTTATGTAGTTTTCGAAAATATAATGTCACGACCCAAAATTTACCAAGTTGTGATGGTACCTAACCCTACTGCTAGGTAAGCCAAACATATCATAATGTAAATCGAGTGAAAGATCAATAACAACAAGAATAAAAATAACTAAATTCTATACAACTTCTCAAGGACTGGTAGTACAAGTCATGAGCCACTATAATTTAGATTTACAAGACCGATATGAAAAATAAATACAATATCTCTTTGAAGTTTACATAAAGAGAATTAAAATACTAAACTACCATGAACAAAGGGTAGTTTGAATCTGAAATGTGGGTACGTCTTCAATGCAAGACTTTGTCTTCCACATAAGTGTAGTATGAGTACAGCCAGCCCCATGTACTCAATAAATATTTTAAAAAAAAAGAAAGTATATTGACTAACCTCGGTAAAGTAGTGACGAGGTTGTAAGTTAAAAGACACTCACTTATATTTTAGTTGTGCAGTTGATAAGCAGAAAAAGCAACACGGGAAAAAGACACGAATAACCACGTAATAAATGAAACATGAATACAAATGACAAAGGGCCCAGAGTATCATCACTTCTCATTCTCACAATACAATACAATAACAGAAATCAACAACCAAGAATAACCATAATACATCTTCTCCGTTGCGGTGTGCAATCCGATCTTATATATAATAACAATACTGTTGTGCGTGCAATCCGATCCCAAAATTAATATAAATACTGTTGCGGCGTACAAACCGATCCCAATATCAATATAAAAACCGTTGCGACGTGCAACCCGATCACAATATTAATATAGATTCATATGAAACTATTCAACAGCAACCAAGCACGGAAAATTTATAGCGTGACACCAAGAAAGCTAACTTGTAGAATTCAACTAGGAAATCCAAACTCAAATAAAGTAAGAGGGAAACACAATAGTCTAGAGCTAGTCTCCCACATAAAAAGACAAGGCTTTCACAAAGAATAAACACACAACCAATCTAAAAGTCATTCAATCCTGCGAAACAAGGAAGTGTAAAACATGAAACGAGTAAGGATGCACGACAAGTAAGATAGGTATCCCGCATAGTTATTTAATAAGCAAAATCGTATAATAGTAGAGACATGTAGCAAGTAAGGTCATATAGCAAGTGAAGGCATGTAATAAGTGAAAGCATGTAGTACGTGAAGGCATATAGTAAGTAAAGGAAGGTAATAGGTCAAGGCATCTAATAAGTAAATCACGTAATAGCGGCTAATAACAAGTAAAGTCATGAATTCAAAGAGGACACGTAGCATAAGTATATCAAGCAAAACCGTAGGAGTAATAGTAATAGACAAGGTAGAAACATAGATAACAGGCTAAATAGGAAACACATAGGTAACTATATAAAGGAAAAACACAAACGTGAAAGCAACATACAAAGTATCAAACGTTAATAGAAAACAAATTAGAGGACATGCACGTGTTTAACGAACAAGTAATCATATCAAGAATCCAACTCCCATTCTTTTCGCACAGTAACAACCAACGGTCAATCCTTTTTCAAACTGCACTACAATACTCATCTTGCCAATATCATATCAACCGCACAAATATACGCATCGTGCCAAACATAGCCCTAAGGCCCCAATCATCATCTCTTATTGTAGATAGAAAATCTCAAGTAGTATGACAATAACATGTATAGATGAGTATTCATGAGGCCTCTCATGACCCAAACTAACCCTTATCGTGATGGCGCCTATCGTGGAACTAGGCAAGCCGACTCATTATTCAAAACAACCGATATTTGTTTTTATTTCAAGAAGATATCAAGGCTAATTAACATAAAAACCTTCGTAAAGGAGTTCAAATTAAAACAAAAGTGCGGAAAATAAAAGCCCGACATCGGGGTGTCACTAGTCATGAGTATCTACTACCATTTGTCTGACAATATCAAGAATAACATAGTCTAGAAAATATCTAAATACAACTAAAGGAAGATAAGAGGGAGAAGAGAAGGGGTTGCGATCGCCAAGCAACTACCTTGCTATCCCCGAGAAAATCTACAACCAGAATAATCAACAACCGCTACCGTGTCTGGCTACACCTGGATCTGCACACAAGATGCAGGGAGTAATGTGAGTACGCCAACTCAGTAAGTAACAACAATAAATAAAGTCTGAGCAGTAGTGACGAGCAATAAAGCATATAACGTTCATATCATGAAATCTCAGTAAAGTACCTCATGCTTTTAAAATGAGGATTTGAATTAAAATATCTCGTTTAAACCCAGTTCCAGTAAAAAATAATTAAGGATATTCTTCAACAGTTTTCAAACAGAGAAAAAATGCAAAGGTGAGCAAAAATGATGAAATCATAAATAGCCCCTCGGGCAAAGCATCACTCATATACAGCCCCTCGGGCAAACCTTACAATCACTCTTGCCACTCAGGCATACCTCACAATCACTCATGCCTCCTAGTCACTCAGCTCTCGGCACTCCCACTAAGTAGGTACCTGTACTCTGTAGGGGTGTGTACAGACTCCAGAGGAGCTCCTTCAGCCCAAGCGTTATATCAAGACAAATCATGGCATAAATCACTCAGGCTCTTGGGCTATATCAAACATGCTGCGGCGTGCAGCCCGATCCCATAAATATCCTCACAAATCAGTCATAAACCTCTCAAGCCACTCGGGCTCTCAGTAAAATGGGGTACTCAGCCCAAAATAACATTTATATGCATCAAAATAGAGTAATAAAACTGAGTTATGCTGTAAATAGGTATAACCATGACTGAGTAAGATTTTCAATCAAAAACAGTGAGAGGATAGTAAGAATAGGCCCCTAAGGGTCCAAACAGCACTGGCACAAGGCCCAAAACATGACATTCAACCCAATTTACCGAAACTCTTTCTAAAACATATAAGTATCATATAGTTTCAACAAAATATGCAAATTTACAGTTGCTACGTGACAGACCAAATCACAATCCCCAACAGTGCACGCCCACACGCCCGTCACCTAGCATGTGCGTCACCTCAAAATAGTAGAATGATACGAAATCCGGGGTTTCATACACTCAGGACTAGATTTACAATTGTTACTTACCTCAAACCGGTCAAATATCTACCCCGTAATACTCTTGCCTCTCGACTCGGCCTCTAAATGCTCCGAATCTATTCATAATCAGTACAATACCATCAATATACGCTAATAGAATGAATTCCACAAGAAAAACTATCAAATTGGCTTAACCCGCCCCCCAGGCCCATGTCTCAAAATCCGACAAAATTTATAAAACTAGGAAGCTCATTCACTCACGAGTCCATACATACGAAATTTATAAAAACCTGACATCGTTTGGTCCCTCAAATCCTTAAATTAAACACTCCAAAATCCAAGCACTAATCCCTCATTTTCACTAATTACATGATTAAACAACGGAAAATCACCATACATACGAATATTAGGGCTCAAGCAACTTACCTCACTGATAGCCCTTGAATCACCCTTCAAATATTACTCCAAAAGCTCCAAAAACCGACTTGAAAATGGTGGAAATGAAAAAAATTCGCGAAGGGTTTTATTTATGGTTTCTGCCCAGGCTTTTCGCACCTGCGAACAATTTCTCGCTTCTGCGCCACCGCACCTGCGGTCCAAACAACCGCACCTGCGCAAGTCACTTAAATGCCCAGACTCTGCACCTGTGCTCCATTTCCGCATCTGTGACCACGCAGGTGCGGAAAATACCTCGCACCTACGGCCACTGCCTGACTTCCTCACTTCCGCTTCTGCGTCATCTATCCGCAACTGCGGACTCGCATATGCGACCTATCCTACGCACCTGCGGACCCAACCTACCTCGACATTGTCCGCACCTGCGACCTCTTGTGCGCTTCTGCAGCCTCGCAGGTGCGGGAACTTTATTGCACCTGCGCTTTCTTCCCAGCTCCTCCAACCTCGCATCTGCGACACCCCGCTCGTTTCTGCGAGCTCGCACCTGCGATGAGACATCCGCAGATGCGATTATGACAGTTGAGTTCCAACTTCAGTAGTCCTCCAATATCCAAACTTGTTCCGTTAATCACCCCGAGGCCCTCGAGACCTCAACCAAAAATACCAACAAGTCATATATCAACATACAAACTTAGTCGAACCTTTGAATTACTCAAAATAACATCAAATTATCAAATTACCCTCGGATTCAAGCCTAAGAACTTCTAAACTTCCAAATTCGACATTCGATGCCGAAACCAACCAGACCACGTCCACATGACCTCAAATTTTATACACACGTCAGAAATGACACTACGAACCTACTCCAATTTCCGAAATTCCATTCCGACCCCGATATCAAATTTTCAACTGCCGACCAAAAATCGCCAAATTTCAAATTCCGCCAATTCAAGACTAATTCTACCACGGACCTCCAAATCATATTCCGGACGCGCTCTTAAGTCTAAAATCACCTAACGAAGCTAATGGAGCCATCAGAATTATATTTCAAGATCGTTTACACATAGGTCAATATCCGGTTGACTTTGCCAACCTAAGGTTCTAAATAAGAGACTAAGTGTCTCATTCCACTCCGAAAATACTCCGGACCTAAACCAACAAACCCGATACATCACAATGCAGCTAAATAACACATAAAGAGACAGAAATGGAGAAAACAAGACTATAACTCTCGAAATGACCGGCCGGATCGTTACAATGCCACAGTCAAATTAAGTGTGTAAACAGTCTCAAAACATCACATTAAATCCTTTCAAGATGTCATATGTTCTAACATGATTTCTACACAGTTAATTAGATCCACTGGTCATAGAGTTAAATGAAGAATAAGTCAAGGGATTACCAAGTTCAACAAGGCACAAGGAAGCATATAATTCCCCCTTCATAGAATGGAAACCCTGACACATGTATATATGCTCATCACCTCGTATATACATCATCCCTGAAATGTAGCAAACAATGTTATTTAGTAGGAAAAATTCTCTCAACAAAGTTAGGCAAGACACTTACCTCATTCGGAAGTAATGTTCACAATCCAATGCCATCTCCCTCCGAAATACTCCTCAAAAAGATCAAAACTAGTCAAATATCATCTTAAGAAAGTAAACAATGCTAAAAGAAATATCCTTAATCAATAAAGGTACAATATTTGTCAAATCCCAAAAGTCAACCCGGGCTCACGTGGTCGAAATCCAAAATTAAGAACAAATCCCGATTACCCATTCACCTCCGAACCCGGATATATAATTTGTTTTGAAAGAAGACCACAATTCGAGGTCTCAATTTTACAAAATTCCTAAATGCTACTCAAAACCCCAATTTTTACTTTGAAATTCATAGATTTGATGATAAAATTTACGGAAAAGTAATTGAAATTGATTGAAAATAAGTAAAAACTACTTACCAATAAATTTGGGAAGAAAATGCTCTTCATAAGTCACCTTTATGAAGTCTAGGGTTTAAAAATGATGTAAAATGAGTTAAGTCCCGATTTTTCAACTTTTACCTAGCTACAGATGTCTTGCTCGCAATTGCGACGCTCGCAAAAGCGAATAACTGGTCGCAATTGCGATAAGTGTCTAAGCCCTATAGTTACCGCAAAAGCGATGGTTTCATCGCAAATGCGAACGCTAGGCAGCCGCAAATGCGACTGACACTTTGCAAATGAAGAGACCCCTATCTGCAAATGCAATACGAACTTCGCAAATGCGAAGTGCCCAGCCCATCCCTCACATCGCAGATGCGAGCCTAGCATCACGAATTCGAAGCTAGCATTTGCGAACAGGTCTTCGCAAATGCGAGACCTGCAGGTTTGTTGCACCAGCAATACTATTAAGCCAAAAATCAATTCGCTAGGCATCCAAAACTCACCCGAACCCCTCGGGCTCCAATCCGAACATTCACACAAATATAATAACATCATACAAATGCGCTCACTAACTCAAATCATTAAATAACATAAAATTCAAGAATCGATCATTGAAACTCAAAATTTTCAAGTTTGAAACTCATTTATCTAACTTTTCACATAATGCGCCGAAACACCCTCGGGTCACCAAGGACCCTAACCCAAAATTCATACAAGTCCAAAATCATCATACGAACCAAGCGGAATCGTCAAAATACTGATCCAAGGTCGTTTACCAAAAACGTTAACTGTGCTCAACTCTAATAATTTTTATAGTCAAAAATCACACTTTCTTTATAAATTCACATTTAAATTTTTCGAAAATAGACACGGACCACACATGCAAATTATAAATCATCAAATAGAGATATAAAAATTTTCAGAACCCAAAAAGGAAAGCTAGTACTCAAAACGACTTAATGGGTCATGACATATAAGTTTTATTTTCAAAAACGTGAAGAATCTATGTCCAAATTCACAGTCAAAGTTAAATACTTTGACCCTCGTACTCCGAACTATGCCAATTTCTTTGAAAAGGAGGGGGGGGGGGGGTCTGATTTATGCGAAGATATAGGACCTATACTCTTCATTATTTTATAATGAAATTTCTTTATATTGTAATTTCCTACTAAACTAGTGACCCGATATAAAACCCCGTAAAATTTCATAAGGTCCTATTGCTTTAAAAGTGCGCCAACGGCAATTGGAGAGAACATTCTGCATTTCAAGAGGACAGTACGAACTCATACCATATTATCTGGTCATAATAATAAGTGTATAAAATGAATTGACAGTGATTGAGGTCAAAGAAGAGGCCTCAAGTTGGAGATGATGCCATGGGCTAAAGTTTCAAATCAGTTTTCACAAGATCCAAATTAAAACAAGCACAACTACCAAGAAATAAAGAATCTGGTGGTGATATACCTATAAAATGAGAGCTCTTTGTGTCTAATTTTATCGCTTCAAGCCGTTTATCATTTGAACATTCCTACAAGAAGTTATGACCTTCTTACTAAAGGGTAGTAGAGCAGCTAACTACGCCGAGCCAAACCATTGCATCCATCGTGTCTCACAGTTCAAACCATGATGAAATCAAGAAGGGTTGGGAAAGCGAGGGCTGGAGGCACTAGGCCAACCGTGGCCGATGGTTGGCAAACTTTGTCACACGGTTGGCCAAATTATGTCCAATGGTTGCCTCAACGGTTGCTCTAGCAACTATCTAGTAACACTTCGAAAAGAGAGAAAATCACTTTTGAGAAGGAAGAGCTTCCCACTATTAATACACTCTATAGTAAGAATTTAATATGTAATTATGAATACCTAATACCATTTAATGGTAGTTCTAACACCTTCCATAGATCAAATCCTTAGGATTTCATCCAAATCTTTAAGGATCACTACAAGGTCAAAAGCTAGGATTTGTTTATCCAAAAGGTAATATATCTATCCTTCATTCAAATACATGTTTATGAAGATATTTGGGAATTATATTGAGATACAAAACATCACTTAATTTGGAAGAGAATAATAATTCTTGAAAGAGAGTTATGAATTAGATTTTGTCCATGAATAGTAAATGGGTAGAGGTGAGTTAAGACTTTGGTTGATTAATTAATATTACCTATTGGTTTATGTAGATTAGAATCTTATGGTATCGATTTGGGTACAAGAAGATAAGTTAACTTCGAGATAGCTTAAGGTATCTTTCCCATAGAATTGTTTTCCTAAAATCCTCGTATCTTCTAAATGTGCTTTCATAACTAAATATGTAGCTTTCACATTGTTAGCGTATAATTGTGGGCAATAAGTAATCATATACTTTTCATATTTTCCTTTGAATGTTATAATTTCACATGATATATTTTACATAATAAAATATTATAAATGTTTAAGCTTGCGAATGAAAATATTATGAAGATTAAAGGTTTTCATGAATACGAATATGACTTTATGTCTTTTCAAATGGTAAATATAAATGGTGATGAAATAAAAAGAGAATATTATGTTGCTACTAAGCCTAACTCTATATTTAATAATTTTTGGCCAAAAGTACCAAATGTAACAAAATATTTTAGGAGTCTTGTTATGTAACCGAGAAGGTATAGATCAAATGAGCCTAATACCCGAAGCTGCATGTGCCGGTGTAGGACTATGATCACATCATTTGCTTGAACAACTAGATAGTCTCCCTTGGTTGGGTTAACGAATTGCTAGCAAACTAATATCGATCCCCATGATATAATGGTGAGATTGTCTAGTCGATCAGGACGAGATTGGACTCTATGTCATACACATAGTGGTTAAACAGAATGTCAGTAACTAATGAACTCCCATTTAAGATAATAAGTTTGTTCCAAAATTCAAATTCTCACATGCCTTATGAAATGAAATTGATGTTTGTTTAAATTGCATAGTGTTTCTTCATGTTTCCTTTATATATTCTTGGTCTAGTTTTTATGAGGGAGCTTATGATGCATACATGTACTATTCATCATACATTTATGTCCCCTTTTCGTGGGGCGCTGTAACTTTTTCATGGATGCATGTAGTACTACTCTAGATGGAATGGACCCTCGTTAGGCGATCGACTCCCTTATTCTCCAGTATTTGGGTGAGCCCCATTATATTTTTGGGGTGCCCTTTTATGTTACATATATTTGAATGTCCTTTTGGGTATAACCGGGGCCTTGTCATCAGCATGTCTTAATAGAGGCTCCATGGAGACAGTGGGTTAAGTTATATTTTTGTCATTTCTACTGAGGTTTCTTTTGACATGTATGATTAACTTCTTTTGTTATTAAATGGTTTCACGTTTATACAAGGAAAATCATTATATGAAATATTTTATGTTTCTAAATCGTGTATGGATTATAAATAGCAAATCATGAAATGTTGGTTTGCTCAATCAAGTTAAGGTATCGAGTTCCTTGTCCGCCCTCCGAGGTTGAGGCATGACAAACTTGGTATCATAGCCTAAGGTTTAAGAGTCTCCTAGGATGTCTTGAAGCTGTATCTAGTAGAGTCCTTCTTGTCAGTATGTTGTCAACCTTATCTCTAATTGAAAGGCTACAAGCACAGATAAGAATGTTACTTCTTCTTCTCTACTCTAGATCGTGCAATAAATCTTGACTATAATATTTTCTTCTAATCCGTGCGTTGTTTTGATTCTTAGGAAATGTCACCAAAGCGAAAGACCAAGACTAGTCAAAGGGCTATAACCGTGCCAGGAGTGGAATCTAATGCAATATATATATTTATTTGGTGGTTGAAAATAGAGGACGAGGATGCCAACCGACTAGGATACCTCCCATCGCAGATACTCCAGTGGAGGCAGCACCCGAAGAAGATCAAGTTACTCCTCCACCTCCACCAATGACTACCCAAGATCCACCTCCAATATTTTCTCTCGGACAAAGTGCAACAACGAATGATCTTAGGGGAGCTATTCAATATTTCACCCAGGTAGTGACTTCCCAAGCTAAATTTCTCACCCAGGTTGCGACTTCCCAAGTCAAAGACTCAATGCGGTGCTATCTTCAACCATTCACCAAGGAGATCTCACAATTTGTAGAGTAGAAAAACTCCTCAAGTTAGACCCTTCGATGTTCACGGGTACCAAAATCGAGGAGGACCCCGAAAGTTTATTGAAGAGATGCAAGAGGCCTTCGTGTTATGCATGCCACTGAGACCTAGACCGAGTCCATTGAGCTAGCTTCCTCCCGACTAAAAGATGCGGTTTCCAAATAGTATAAAATGTGGGAAGATTCCCAAGAAAATAATTCTCCTCCGAACGTTTGTGATGAATTCACCGAGGCCTTCATTGATAATTTCTTGCCTATCAAGATGAGAGAGGAAATATGTTATTGTAACGAATGACCGGTTGTTTTGAGTATTGTAGCCCCATTTCTCTATTTATTACCTTATCTTTGTTATATTATGATTATGTGACTTTTCGGGGTGGTTGGTTTTGGTTTTGTGTGAGTTTCGAAGTGAAATGAGACACTTTGTCTCAAAGTTGGAGGCTTAAATTGAAAGAGTTGATCAGAGTTTGAATTTTATGTAGATGACTCCGGAATAGAGTTTTCACGGTTCTAATAGCTTTGTATGGTAATTTTGGACTTAAGAACGTGTTCGGATATTAATTTGAAGGTTCGTAGGTCATTTTGCCTTGAATTGGTAAAAGTTAGAAAGTTGAAATTTTGGAAAGTTAAGAAGTTTGACCGGGAGTTAACTTTATTGATATCGGGGTCGGATTCCAATTCTAGAAGTTAAAATAGGTCCATTGTGTCATTTATGACTTGTGTGCAAAATTTAAGGTCAATCAGAGTTGGTTTGGTACGAATCAGCGTTAGTTTTTGAAGATGGATGTTCATGGTTTCCATAAGTTTGAATTGGGTTATAATTCGTCGAATCGATGTTGTTTGATGTGATTTTAGGCCTAGAGTAGGTCCTCTATGTGTTTTGGAACTCGTTGGTTTATTCGGACGGGTCCCGGGGACCCCGGGTGTAATTCGGATCGAATCCGAAACCATTATGGACTTGGTTGTTTGCTGAACCACTGCTCAGTCTGGTGCAATCGCACCTTCGTACTTTGGGCTACAGGTGCGGTACCACATAAGAGGCCCTCGAGCCGTAGATGAGAGATTTGGGATGAGAAGCTGGGTCCGTAGGTGCGGAGGATTTTCCGCAAATACGCAACCGCATGTGGATTTCTTTCGCAGAAGCGAAGTTTCTGTATGTTATCTTAGGATTGCAGATGCGGTCAATTTCCCCAAAAACGGACACGCATAAGTGCCTGGGTGTCCGCAGAAGCGAGAATGCAAGTGTGCGTTATGGGCCACATAAGCGAAATGTGCTGGGCTTAGTTGAGGCCGCACCAGCGATGGAGTTTTCTGTAGGTGAGGAGTTGCATATGCGACTGGGAGGCCGCAGGTGCGGGATGCATGGGCAGAAAAAGGAGAAGATCGAGGGTTAGAGTTATTTTTCGCCCTTTGAGTTAGAGATCTCGGTTTTGGGTGATTTTGAGAGAGATTTTCAAGGAGTTGATCAGAGTAAGTAGTTCTAACTCGGATTTGGCTATTATAAATGAATCCATCATTATTTTTATTATTTAATTAGTGTTTTGAGTTGAAACAATTGGGGAAACTTGTGAAATATTCATAGACTATATTTTGAGGATTTGAAGGTCGATTTGAGATCAGAATTGAGTAATTTTTGTGTGACTGGACTCACTATCGAATGGGTGTTCGAATTTTGTAAGTTTGGTCGGGTTCCTAAGACGCGGGCCCACGGTTGACATTTTGATTTTCATTAAAGATTTCAACTTTATTAATCAGAATGGTTTTCTATAGTTTGTATTTATGGTATAAAGTTATTTTGGTTAGATTCGAGCCGTTCGAACGAACGAATATTCGTGGAAAAGGCTTACTAGTGAATTGAGTTAGCGTGTTTTGAGGTAAGTGTCTTGCCTAACTTTGTGGGGGTGAATTACCTCTTAGGATTGGTGTAGTTTTGTGATAATTGTGGTACGTGAAAGCCGTGTACGCAAGGTGACGAGTGGGTACACGAGCTAAATGTGGTAATTGACCGGGTTAAGCTATGTAGATTCTTTTCATGCCTTTAATTGAATATCATAAAATGTTATATTTATCCTCGTCAATCTAGCATTACATGCTTTATTTGACATTGTTAGTACTTGTCTCATCTCTTACGTGTTATTTTCCCTTACATGCTTAGTTGAAGTTACCGTTTCCTTCTTGCCTTGTTAAATATTCAACTGTTGAATTACCTTACTTGAAGTTGGTATTTCTTGGAATATCTCATTGTTGAGTTTGGTATTGAAGTTGTTAAAGCCGTGATCATATTGAGGCAAAGTTGTAAATTGTTAAAATACCATTTTTGTTGAGCTATTCACTTTCGATAGCTAATGTTGAGACTCTTGTATACATTGTGATTGACCCATGGGCTATTTATTATGGAAACATTATTATTGTTGACTTCTTTGACAAGTTATGGTATTAGGCACTTGAGGTGAAATTTGTGATATATTGTGATATTGATACGCATGCGGTAGTATAAGGATAAGGGTTGATACGCATGCAGTGAGATAAGGTGGGCTTGATACGCATGTTGCTAGTAGGGAAACTACTTGAAGACACACGGTGTGATAAGATGGGCTAAAACGCGGGTAGCTATTTCGGAAAAAATAATTTTTAAAACTAAATGCAAGACTCCCGCGGTGATATATGAAAATAATGTGATTGTGATTGTAAAATGAGATACGAGGCGGAACCTCAGACATGATTCTTGTTGTTATCTTTCATTAACATCATTTGTGTTTTGTTTGCATTGTTTTCTTGGTGTTCTTATATTGTGATTCCTCCCTTGATGACTTTATTGCCTTAACTTTCGGTGTAGCTTATCTTGTTGTATTTCTTTATTGTTTCATTCCTTGTTTCCATTTTTATATTGTACCATACACGTTCAACTTCTTTGTTTATTCCAGTAGGTGTCTTGACCTGACCTCATCACTATTCTACCGAACTTACGCTTGATACTTATTGGGTACCATTGTGGTGTATTCATACTACACTTCTGCACATCTTTTTATGTAGATCCAGGTACCTCATACCAGCCTAGGCATCCATGAGTTGAGCTTGGATCAGAGACTTCAATGTATACCTGCTGATGTTCGGAGGCCTCAGAGTCACCCTCTATCTTAGTTTCTATTGCATACTCCTCTTAGAGGTACTGATGTATTAGGGATGTTTAAGTATACTCGTGTTGAGCTTATGACCCAATCTCACCAGATTTTGGTTGTTATTTTCAGTTGTATTGTGGAGTCCTTTTTATGATAGCTGTTGGTTTAATTGGAAGTTTATTATTATTTTCGTCAATTCTTCACGTATGTTAGGCTTACCTATTATTAGAGACTATGTCCCATCACGACATCCTACGGAGAGATATTGGGGTTGTGACAGCTCTGTAGTTGGAGAATTCGAAGCAAGGAACTATGAGTGCATGGGGTTATCATTTGAAGAACTTTGAAATTTCGAGTTATGCTCTATATATGTTGCCTAATATGGGTGTTAGGGTTCGTCAGTTTGTGCAAGGCTAGTAGGACATATTATAAATGAATACTCCACAACCACCTTGATTTCTAACATGAACTACTAAAAAATGGTGGCTTTTTTGCAAAATGCGGAGTTTCACAAGCAAAGGAATAGATTAGAGAGTGATAACAACAAGAAAATACGGTCTACGGGTAATTCCAAAGATTCTTATAGTGGTGGTGGTGGAAGGGATTGTATGGTAAGGGGTCATCTGGACCTACTTTGTCAGTGGCTTAGTCTTCTGTCAGTGCACTGTCACCTAGGCCTAGTCAGCGCCACTAGAGCCAGTCTATGCAGAGTCAGAGTACCAGGGCACCTACTTCGCAGATTTAGAGTAGTGTAAGCCTGCAGTTGCAACAATAGACTCTTTGTGGTCGTTGTAGGAAGATGCACTTGAAAGTTTCCCCTATGGGTTTAGGAGTATGCTCTAGGTGTGGTCTTAGCGGTCATATATCGAGGGATTTCCCTTCATCCTTATAGAGTCTCAGTGCTGGTACATCTCAACCTACCAGTTCGGTGTCTAGTACTTCAACAGTACCTCCCCCAACTCAAGGCTCTCAGGAACCAACTGGATGTGGTACAACTAGAGGTGGTGCATAGAGTTTAGAAGGGGGACAAGCCCGTATCTATTCTATGATTGATCATCATAGTTTAGAGGCTTCCCCAACCGTCATCATAGGCATATTGACGGTATACTCTCACGATGTATATGCTCTTATAGACCCAGGTTCTCCTTGTCTTATGTGTCACCATATGTTGCTATAAAATTTGGGATACAACTGGAATAGCTTTGTGAACCATTCTCTATATATACTCCAGTTGGTGATTCTATAGTGGCTAAATGGTTGTATAAGGGTTTTATTGTATCTATACACGGTGGAGTCATCCTAACCAATTTGGTTGATCTTGAAATGATAGACTTTGATGTCATTATGAGACTGGATTGGCTCTACTCATGTTATACCAAGCTAGATTGTCGATCCAAGATCGTTAGGTTCGAGTTTTCAAATGAACTTGTTATTGAACGAAAGAGAAATATTACTATGTTGATAGGTAGGTTTATTTCCTATCCTAAGGGACAAATTTGACCACCAAAGGGTGCATCTATAATTTTGTTTGGGTTATAAATACCAAGGATGAGGCACCGAATCTCTAGTCTGTGCCGGTTGTGAATGAGTTTTTTGAAGTCTTCCTCGATGAGCTTCTTGGGATTTCACTCGATAGAGTGACTGATTTTGGGATTGCTGTTTTTCTAGACACATAGCCTATATCAATTTCTCTGTATAGAATGGCCCTGGTAGAGTTGAAAGAATTAAAGAAAAAACTGAAGGATCTCCTAATAAAGGTTTTCATACTGAGTATTTCACCTAGGGGTGCACCGGTGCTCTTTGTAAAAAAAAGATGGTTTGTTGAGAATGTGTATCGAGCACTGGCAACTTAACAAAGTCACAATCAAGAACAAGTGTCCATCACCAAGAATTGATGAATTGTTTGATTAGTTACAAGGTACTAAGTACTTCTCTAAGATCATATCACCAGTTAAAGATAAGAGAAAAAGATATTCCAAAGATCGCTTTTAGAACTTGTTGCAGACACTTCGAGTTTATGATGATGTCCTTCGGGTTGAATAATGCTACAACAGCTTTTATAAATATGTGTATTGAGTTTGCAAGCCTTTCCTCAACACTTTCGTGATAGTATTCATTGATGATGTTCTTGTGCACTCAATGAGTCAAGAGGGTCATGATAACCTTATTAGAGAGGCCTTACAAACAGTTAAGGAGAATGAGTTTTATGAAAAGTTTTCAAAGTGTGAGTTTTTGCTTGAATCTGTGGCTTTCTTGGCCTACGTGATCTTTAGTGAAGGGATTAAAGTTGACCCAAAAAAGATATAAGCCGTGAAGGATTAGCCAAGACCTACACACCAATGGAGATTCATAAATATTTAGGCTTGCCCGGTTATTATAATAGGTCTTTGACGGGTTTTATTCTCTTGCCTCTCCATTGATCGAGTTGACTCAAAAGGCGGCCAAGTTCCAATGGTCTGATGCTTGTGAGAAAGTTTCCAAGAATAGAAGTCCAAGTTGACTACAACACCGGTTGACCATATCGATGGGTTATGATGGGTTTGTGTTGTATTGTGTTGCATTGTGTTGCTTTAAAAATTGGTCTCGGGAGTGTTCTAATGCAACATGGCAAAGTAATTTCTTATACTTTGAGGCAACCTAAGAACCACACAAATAATTACCCAATTCATGATTTGGAGCTTGCATTGATGATGTTTACGTTAAATATTTGGCATCATAATTTATATGGTGTTAATGTTGATATATTCATAGACCACAAAAGTCTCTAATATGTATTTTAGCAAAGAGAGTTGAACTTGAAGCACAGAAGATGGCTTGAGCTACTCAAAGATTATGACATCGACATTCTCTACTATCCCAGATAGGCAAATATTGTAGCCGACGCTCTTAGCCAAAGGTCTATGGGAAGTTTGGCTTATGTTGAGGCACATAAAAGGCCCATGACAAAGGAAGTTCACCGATTAGTAAGTTCCCATGGACTCCAGTGAGGGGGATGTTGTCGTGCAAAATAGAGCTGATTCGTCTCTAGTTGTGGAAGTGATGGGAAAAAAATATGGTGATCCTTTCATTGGTGAAATTGAAGGAAGGAATTCACAATCACAAAATATTACGTTTGCACTCAGAGTGAACAATTGTACATTGAGGTACCAAGGTTGATTGTGTATTTTCAATGTTGATGGGCTCAGGGAAAGAATCATGATTGAGGCACATAGTTCAAGGTACTCTGTATATTTGAATTCTAAAAAAAAAATACCATGATATCAGCATGATTTATTGGTGGAATAACATAAAGAAGAATGTAGCCGACTTTGAGGCTAGGCATCAAAATTGCCAACAAGTTAAGGCCAAACACCAAAAGCCAGATGGTTTAGCACAAAACATAGAGATCCCGATGAGAAAGTATGAAGTGATAAATATACTTTGTGGTAGGTATACTCGCTCATTTAGTAAGTTTGACTCGATTTGGGTGATTATGGAGTGACATATAAAATTAACACACTTCTTACCCATAAAGACTACTAACACCGCTAAATAGTATACTCAAATTTACATTAAATGAATAGTCAAGTTGCATGCTACCACAAATTTTATTATCTCTGATAGAGGTATGAAGTTCACAACTACCTTCTGGGAAAGTTTCAAAGGGGTTTGGGGTACTCAAGTCATCCTTAGCACACTTTCCATCCTCAAATTGACGGGCAAGCTGAGTGGACAATTAAAGATGTTCGACAATATGTTGCAAGTATGTGTTATTGACGTCAAGGGTAGTTGGATGATTATTTGTCACTTATCGAGTTTGCTTACAATAATAGTTATCACGTGTGTATTCAAATGGCTCCATTTAAAGCTTTATATAGGAGGGGATGTAGGTCTCCTATTGGGCGGTTTGAAGCTTGTGAAGGAGTTAATAGGTCCCAATTTAGTTGACCAATCTATAGAGAAAGTAAAATTCATCAAACTACGGCTGAAGACCGCTCATAGCCGCTAAAATTCTTATTTGAACGTATGACGTAGAGACCTAGAATTCAAAGAAGATGACTGGGTGTTCTTGAATGTTTCTCCCATGAAAAGTGTAATCCAATTTGGAAGAAGTGTAAATTAAGTCCAAGATATATTAGGTCTTATATAATTTTAAAAAAAATTAGCCAAGTAGCCTACAAGTTTGAATTGCCTCAAAAGTTGTCTTCTGTGCATCACGCATTCCATATGTTCATGTTGAGGCAATTGATAGGTAAACCATCGCTCATTGTCCCAACGGAGACCATTGAAACTAATGAAGGCTTGTCTTATGAAGAAATTACCATTGCCATTCTTGATAGGTAAGTTCAAAAATTGAAACTAAGGAAATTGCCTCCATTAAAGTGTTATAGAAGAACCAAAATGTTGAAGGCGTGATTTGGGAAGCGGAAGAAGATATGAAGAAAAATATACCCATTTGTTTATTGAGCAAGATATAAATGTGTAAAAATGTATGAGTTCATGTACTAGTTTCTCCATAGCTTGGAGGAGTTATGCAAGTTGATGATGATGAGCATGAAGGTAGTGAGATGAACTTAATTGTATAAGTTTATGGTGCCTTATATGGCTTGTGAATTTATTGTGTGATGTGGTTTCTATGGTTAGCTGGCAGGTGAATAGACCTTAAACAAAGGAAACTCTGGCTAATATTTGAAAACTTTAGGAGTTAATTTTTTTTTTAGAGTCCTAGGAGGTTTGGAATATGCAAAAAACGCTAAAGCTTCATTTCATGCGCTCATGAAGGAATAATATTTGACATTTAAAGACGAATATTCCTAAGTGACGGAGAATGTAAAGCCCCGTAAAATTTCATAAGGTACTAAGGCTTTTAAAGTGCACCAACAAAGATTGGAGAGAATGTTTTGTCAGCTAGAGGACACTACGAGCTCATACCATATTATTTTTCCAAGATAATAAGTGTATAAAATGTATTGAATGTGATTAAAGGTCTAAGAAAAAACTTAGAACCAAATCAAGTTGGAGACTAAACTATTATAACGACCCGATCGATCGTTTTGAGAATTAGAGTCTCGTTTGATGGCTTAAGGTCTCGAGCAACTTTGTATTATGTATTATGATTTACATGTGTGGTCTAGTTCGTATTTTGGATGATTCGCGATTTGATTTGGAAGAATAAATCTTATTGTAGAAGCTTAAGGGAAAAGAATTGAACGGAGTTTGACTTTTGTAAAGACGACTCCGGAATGGTATTTTTATGATATCAATCATTTCGTATAGTGATTTTGGACTTAGGCGTGTGTCCGAATTTGGATTCGGAGATCCGTAGGTTGATTTGTTGTATTTTAGTAAAAATTGGGAAGTTGAAGGTTTGGAAGGTTGAGAGGTTTGACCGGGAGTTGACTTTGTTGATATCGTATCTGGATTTAATTTCGGTAGTTGGTATAGCTCCATTGTGTCATTTAGAACTTGCATGCAAAATTTAACTTTATTCCGGGTTGATTTGATATGATTCGGCGCGCGTTGGGGTTTAGCAGGTTCCGAGGTGTGGGCTTGAGGTTGACCTATTTGGTTGACTTTTTAGTTTTCATTAAAGATCGAAACTTTATTATCCGGAGTTGATTCCTATGGTTTTAATTTATGATATTAAGCTATTTTGGTTAGATTTGAGCCGTCCTAAGGTTTTTTCATATGAGACCGGTTTAGGCTCTTAGGCTTCTTTCACGTATTAATTTGGAATTGTTAGAACATATTGTATCTTTTATTCGTCATGTCTATTATCACATGCTTTATTTGAAGTTGTCATTGCATGTCACATTCTTTACTTGTCGAGTTTGCTCTTATATGATTTATATGAAGTTGTTATCACTTTTATCATTATGTGATTTCTTTTATTGTGGAGTTATTCTTAGTTGAAGTTGTTGTACATGATATCCCTTTTGTTGCCGGGTTATTCTCATGCATTTAGACGTTGTACTAGTTCGGGCCATCTCTTTCATTGTTAGCCTAATTCATACACTAGGAGCTGGAGTTTTCCATTTTATGGAAATACTTTCACTATCGATTTATCCCAAAACAATTAATTGGAATTGAGGTTATCGAAAGTCATTAATCGATTTTAATTGAAGTTGTGTAAAAAGGGGGTGTCGTTCCTTGTTGAGTTACTTTCCCATTCCTGTTGTTGTTATTGAGATTTTATACACAATGTGTTTGAGCCGTGTGTTATTTTTTGTGGATTTATTGATATATTTGGATATTTGGAAAGGTTATGGTCTATGGGCACTTGTGTTACGAGTTGATACGTAGTGTTGTTGTGATGTTAGCATTTGTGAGTTGTTGTGTGGTTTTGGTTGTTGTTATATGGAGTGATATGGGTTGCTATAGGAGAGATACAAGTGGCTAATTATATTGTCAGGGTAGAGTGATATGGGTGGCTATCAGAGAGATATGGGTGGCGATGTCAGGGATGATGTGTGATGGTTTGGAAACATTGTGTTGGTCATTTTCGTGTGATGATGCGATTTTCCTTGTGTTTATCATACACCTTGCGTGACTTGTTTTGTTGTTTCATTGAGCTATTCGATGTCCTTGATATTACTTGTTGACTTGGACTGTAGTAGTACACTCGCACAAGCATACACTGTAGCATGCCACTTACACTAGCTCATGAGTACGAAACTTGACATTTATCGATTATGACCATGTGTTCTTGTATTATCGGTTTCCATGTTGATACTGTGAGCCTGTGAACACCGGGCGGATTGTGATTGTGAGCCTGTGACCATGCTGGGCGGATTGTGATTGTGAGCATGTGACCCTGCTAGGCGGATTGTGGTTGTGAGCCTGTGATTATGCTAGGCGGATTTTGATATCGGCACGTGAGTTGTTCGTGCGATTGTGATTCTATATGTGGGCACAAGGTGCCGGGAGTACACGATGATGGGTTGAGACCCATGACTTGTGACTATGAGATGAGGTATCACGGGGTGATTTAGTTGTGAATCATGTGTTAGAACGACTTGATTAATTGATTGTTCTTTGTGTTCCTTATTTGGGCTCAATGATACTTCACGTGTTCTTATTGTTTTACTGTTTATATCACATGTTGATTTTGTTTCCATTTACTGATTTCTGCCTTCCATTATTAGCTTTATACCTCTATACTGCATAGGTTATCTTGTCTAGTGAGTGTCTTGAATTGTACCTCGTCACTACTCCACTGATGTTAGTCTTGATACCTACTGGGTACCGACCGTGGTGTACTCATATTACACTTTTGCACATTTTTTGTGCAGAGTCAGGTATTGGAGATATCAGACCCGGCAGAGTTAGCTTGTTGATCGTGAGGATTTAAGGTAGAGCTGCTTGGTCATCGTAGTCGTTTGTAGTCCGTTCCTTACATTGTACTGTAAGTTTGCCATTTGAATAGTATTGTATTTTGATCCTTGAGATCATTCCATGTATTTAACTAGGGTTTGTGACTCTGTACTATCAGTCTTAGGAAGTTATTATGATTTTTTCCATGTAGTCTTATTCCGATTATGTCTCAGCACTTATATTAAACTATGTTTCAAGTTATCATTGTTAAGAACTGGCTAAATCATTGTTAGTAATCAGCTTCCCTAGTCTTAGAGATTAGGTTCCATCACGACATCCTAAGAAGGAAAATTGGGGTTGTGACAACCATGAACTAAAGTTCCAAATATGTTTCCACAAGATCAAAATTCAAATAATCATAACTCCCAAGATATAATTATTTAAGTGATGATCTCTCTATATATGAAGGCTCTTTTAGTTTAGTATCCAACACTTCAAACCGTTTCTCATTTGGGCATTCCAACAAGAAGTTTTGACCTTCTTACTTAAAGGTACCAGATTGCTCCAACTGAGTCAAGCCAAACCATGACGTCAATCATATCTCATGGTTCAAATCGTGATGAAACCCAAAAGGATTGGAAAAGTGAGGGCTAGAGGCACAAGCTATTCAGTAGCACTTCGAAAAGAGAAAAAATCAGTTTTGGTTAAAGTTTGGGGTTGAGTTCAGAAGGAGGAGCTTTCCACAATTAATACAACACAAGGAAAGTGTTTAAGATGTAATTATGGATACCTAACACTATTTAATGTTACTTCTAACACCTTATATGGATCAAATCCTTAAACGTTCACCCAAATATTCAAGGATCACTACAAGGTCCAAAGCTAGGGTTCTTGACACAAAAGGTAGTATCTCTACCCCTCATTCAAATACAACTTTTTTGTAACGATCTGGTGTGTCATTTTGTGTATTTGAGCCCCATTTTGGTATTTGATGCTCCCCGTATATGTCTTTGTTTTTATATGACTTATCCAAATTTGGATTTGGAGGTTCCTAGGTTGATTTGACTCTAATTGGAGAAAGTTGAAAATTTGAAGGTTAAGAAGCTCATAGGTTTGACCAGAAGTTGACTTTAAGGCTATTGGGTTTAGATTATTATTTTGGATTTTGGAATAGGTTCTTTATGTAATTTGGTACTTGTGTGCGAAATTAGAGGTCATTCCGAGTTGGCTTGACGTAGTTCGGCATGCGTTTTAAAGGTTTGATAGTTGATTAGTTCATTAGGCTTGAATTGAGGTGCGATTTGTTGGCTTGATATTATTTTATTTGTTTGAGACCTCAAGTAGGTCCGTGTTATGTTTTGGGATTGGTTGGTATAGTTGAACGGAATCCGGGGGCCTCGGTTGGGTTTCAGATTATTTGGTATTATGTAGGCATTTCTGTTCTAGTGTTTTCGCACCTGCAAGGTTTGGTCCGGAGGTACGTGTCACGACCCAATTCTCCCTCCGTAAGATGTCATGACGACACCTAGTGTCTACGACTAGGTAAGCCTAACAATTGCGGAATAATCAAAAATAGAGATAGAAACAACTACTAATTTCAACAGATAACTATATAACGGAAAAATGCCGCTCGACATGTACAAGTAGCCAACATCTCAAGTATAACAATATTCCCAAAACCCAGTAATCACAAGTCACAAGCTCTAAACATTTCTCTAACTATTTCTATACATCAGTAACTAGAAGAAATAAAGGAGGAACAACATGAAAGGGATAAAGGGGACTCCGAGGTCTGCGGACGCTGGCAAATATTCCTTGAAGTCTCCGGAGCAGCAGAAAGTATGTAACTAATAGCGGGGCTGGTAGGAGGTACCTGGATCTGCACACAAAACATGTGCAGAAGAGTAGTACGAGTACAACACAACGGTACCCAGTAAGTGCCAAGCCTAACCTTGGTAGAGTAGTGACGAGGTCAGGCCAGGGCCCTACTGGTACATAATACTATAAGGCAGAAGATATAGCAATGTAATAAGAGATTGAAAATTTAACGAGGAGAAACTACAGAAAGATAACATCACAACACATAGGAATAAACAACATGGGCACTCCCGAGATACTATCTCGTAGTCCCAAAAGTAAATGCTCAATAGGGGATCTCCCGAGATACCGTCTTGTAGTCCCAAAAGTAAATATATAAGAGGATCTCCTAAGTTACCGCCTCGTAGTCCCAAAAGTAAATATTCATGGGGATCTCTCGAGGTACCGCCTCTTAGTCCCAAAACAATGAACACACAGCTCGAAACCGATGGAAACAATAATTAACAACAAGAACTCTACAGTTTAAGACTGATACAAATCAAGGAAAAACAGAAATTCAACTAAGCATGTTGCACAAATTTCAAATAAGCATTTAAGGCATGTAGACATGCGATATTAGGGAAATAGGATAGCTACATATGCCAGTATAACTCAATTAAGATGTAACAGGTTACTACTCAGTAAAAACCAGATTTTTCAACAATTAGCCCGTGTACGCACTCGTCACCTCGCGTACACGGCACTCACATATCACAGAAGTATCACAACAGTACCAAATCCTAAGGGGATATCCCCCACACAAGGTTAGGCAAGCCACTTACCTTCAACCAAGCTCAATCAATCAACAAGAATGCCTTTTCCTCGACTTTCCGATTCCGAATGGCCCAAATCTAGCTAAAACCAATCACATACAATAAATACAACTATAATAAACTAATCTAATTAATGAAATCAAGAATTTAACAAGAATTTCAAAAATTACCTCAAAAGGTCGACCCGGGCCCACATCTCGGAATCGAGTAAAAGTCATAAAATATGAACACCCATTCAACCACGAATCCACCCATACCAAAATTACTCAAATCCGATACCAAAATCTAAATCAAAACCCAAAATTTCGGTTGAAGAACTTTCCAACCTTTCCCCAATTGTCTCAACCCAAATCCTTAATTAAATGATGCAATTAACGATAGATTAGTGAAATATAACCGAAAATGAGATAAGGATCATTATCCAATAGTTTTCTATGAAAATCCTTCAAATTATTGCCTAAATCCGAGATCTCAAAGTCCCAAAGTGAAAACGAGCTCAAACCCTCATAATTTTCCCTTTTCTGCCGAGTGATCTCGCACCTGCGGACCCATAGTCGCACCTGCGATGCCGTACCTGTGGAAATTCCATTGCAAGTGTGGACTTGACTTACACACTTGGGTCCGCTTCTGTGGACTCCCTTTCCAGCTCACTCTTCGCATATGCGGAACTTCAAGAGCATCTGCGGGCTCGCAAATGTGGCAATTCCCTCGCACCTGTGACCCCTGGCTACTTCCTCAATCCTACTTCTGCGCTTGGCCTCTCATACGTATGTGTCCGCACCTGCAGCCAACCCCACCGCAGGTGCAATGACACCAGAAGTTGTGATGCTTCAGCAATACTCCCAAGTCAAATTCTTGTCCGCTAACCACCCGGAATCCATCCGAGGCCCCCGGGACCTCAACCAAATATACCAACAAGTCCTAAAATACCATACAAACTTAGTCGAGCCCTCAAATCACATCAAACAATTACAAAAACACGAATCGAACCCAATTCAAGCTTAATGAACTTTAAAACTTCAAACTTCTACAACCGATGCCGAAACCTATCAAATCACGTCCGATTGACCTCAAATTTTGCACACAATTCATATTCGACATTACAGACCTACTCCAACTTCTGGTATCGGAATACGACCCCAATATCAAAAAGTCCACTTCCGGTCAAACTTCCCAAAAATTCAAATTTCGCTATTTCAAGCCTAATTCAGCTGCAGACCTCCAATTAACAATCCAGACACGCTCCTAAGTCCAAAATCATCTAACGGAGCTAACTAAAATGATGAAACTTCATTCCAGAGTTGTCTTCACACTGTTCCAACTACGGTCAAATTCCTATAATTTAAGCTTCCATCTTAGGGACTAAGTTTCCCAATTCACTCCGAAACCAAAAACAAAACCTCCCGGCAAGTCACATAAGCATAAAATGATACAGGGAAAGCATTGATTAGGGGATCGAGGCTATTACTCTCTAAATGTTCGACCGGGTCGTTACATCCTCCCCCTCTTAAAATAATCGTTCGTCCTATAACGAGCATAGAGACATACCTGAATTGGTGAAAAGATGAGGATAACGGTTGCGCATATCATGCTCGGTCTCCCAATTCGCCTCCTCGACGGGTTGACCCCTCTACTGAACCTTCACTGAACCTTCACCGAAACAATATTCTTTGATCTCAACTTTCGAACCTGCCTGTCCAAAATAGCCACTGGCTCCTCAACATAAGATAGATCCTTTTCCAACTGGACTGAGCTAAAATCTAGCACATGAGACGGATCGTCATAATACTTCCGGAGCATAGAAACATGGAATACTGGATGAACTCCTGCTAGACTGGGAGGCAAGGCAAGTCATAAGCAACCTCCCCAACTCATCGTAACACCTCGAATGGGCCAATAAACCTTGGACTCAGCTTACCCTTCTTCCCGAACCTCATAACACCCTTCATGGATGAAATACGGAGCAGGACCCGCTCTCCAACCATGAATGTAACATCACGAACCTTCCGATCTGCATAACTCTTCTGTCTGGACTGGGATGTGCGAAGTCGATCCTGAATAACCTTAACCTTGTCCAAAGCAATCTGAACCAAGTCTGTACCCAATAGCCTAGCCTCGCCAGCTCGAACCTACCCACTGGAGACCGAAACCGCCTACCATACAAAGCCTCATACGGTGCCATCTGAATGATCGAATGATAACTGTTGTTGTAGGCAAACTCCGCAAGTGGCAAAAATTGATCCCAAAAACCCCCAAACTCCATCACACATGCTCGGAGAATATCCTCTAGTATCTGAATAGTTCGCTCGGACTGCCCGTCCGTCTGAGGGTGAAATTCTGTGCTCAACTCAACCCTAGTACCAAACTCATGCTATACGGCTCTCCAAAACCGCGATGTAAACTGCGTACCCCGGTCAGAGATGATAGATACCGGTATGCCATGAAGCCTGGAAATCTCGTGGATATAAACTCGAGCCAGCTGCTTGGAAGAATAAATGGTCATCACATGAATAAAATGAGCTGACTTGATCAGCCTATCCACAATCACCCAAACTACATCGAACTTCTTCTGAGTCCGTGGAAGCCTAACAGTGAAATCCATAGTGATCTATTCCCATTTCCACTCCGGACTCTCTAGCTTGTGAAGCAATCCACCTGGCCGCTAATGCTCATACTTCACCTTCTGGCAATCTAGACACGGAGCTACATACTCTACTATGTCATTCTTCATTCTCCTCCACCAATAATAATACCTCAAGTCTTGATACATCTTCGCGGCGCCCGGATGAATGGAGTACCACAAACTATAAGCCTCCTGGAGAATCAACTCACGTAACCCATCTACATTGGGCACACATAGCCTGCCCTGCATCCTCAATGAACCATCATCTCCAATAGTGACCTCCTTAGCATCACCGTGCTGAACCGTATCCTTAAGGACAAGCATATGGGGGTGGGCATCATACTGACACTCCCTGATATGATCGTAAAGCGAAGACTAAGAAACGACACAAGCCAAAAATTGACTCGGCTTAGAAATATCCAATCTACCAAACTAGTTGGCCAAGGCCTAAACATCCAATGCCAATGGCCTCTCTGCTGCTGGTAGATATGCTAAGCTCCCCAAACTCTCCGCCCTGCAACTCAAGGCATCTGCCACCACGTTGGCCTTCCCGGGATGGTATAGAATAGTGATATCATAATCCTTAAGCAGCTCTAACCACCTCCGTTGATGCAAGTTAAGATCCATCTGTTTGGACAGATGTTGCAAACTCCGGTGATCGGTGTAGATCTCACAAGAAACACCGTACAAATAATGTCGCCAAATCTTCAAGGCATGAACAATAGATGCTAACTCAAGGTCGTGGACAAGATAGTTCTTCTCATGCACCTTCAGCTATCTATATGCGTAGACAATCACCCTACCGTCCTGCATCAACACCGTACCGAGACCAATCCGTGACGCATCACAATATACAGTATAAGACCCCGAACCTGTAGGAAATACCAATACTGAGGCTGTAGTCAAAGTTGTCTTGAGCTTTTGAAAGCTCTCCTCACACCCCTCTGTTAACCTGAACGGAGTACCCTTTTGGGTCAGCCTGGTCATAGGTGCTGCAATAGATGAGAAACCCTCTACAAATCGACGGTAGTACCCCGCCAAACAAAGAAAACTCCAGATCTCCATAGCTGAGGACGGTCTGGGCTAACTCTGCACTGCTTCAACCTTCTTCGGATCCACCTTGATCCTTTCACTCGACACTACATGACCAAAAAATGCCACTGAATCTAGCCAGTACTCATACTTTGAGAATTTTTCATATAACTTCTTTTTCCACAAGGTCTAAAGTACAGTCCTCAGGTGCTGATCATGATACTCCCGACTCCGGGAGAACACCAAAATGTCATCAATAAGCATAATGGCGAATGAGTCAAGCTAGGGCCGGAATACACTGTGCATTAAGTGCATGAATGCTACTGGGGCGTTGGTCAGCCCAAAAAACATCACAAGGAACTCGTAGTGACCATACCGAGTCCTGAAAGCAGTCTTCGGGATATCTGGCTTCCGAATCTTCGACTGATGATAGCCTAAACGCAAGTCAATCTTGGAAAACACTCTGGCACCATCTAAATGATCATATAGGTCATCAATACATGGCAATGGATTCCGGTTCTTCACTGTAACTTTGTTTAACTAGTGATAATCAATGCACGTACGCATAGAACCATCCTTCTTCTTCACAAACAAGACCGGGGCACCCCAAGGTAACTCACTAGGCCGAAGGAAGCACTTATCAAGCAATTCCTATAATTGTTCCTTCAACTCAGGAGGATCCATATGATATGGAGGAATAGAGATGGGGTGAGTACCCGGCAACAAATAAATACAAAAGTCGATATCCCTGTCGGGCGGTATGCCCGGAAGATCAACTAGAAATACATCTGGATAATCCCTCACTACTAGAACTGATTCAACTGTAGGGGTATAAATACTGACATCTCTCACATAAGCTAGATACGTGTCACACCCCTTCTCAACCATTCGTTGAGCTTTAAGAAATGAAATAACTCTGCGGTGAGTATAATCTAAGGTACCTCTCCACTCTAACTATGGTAATCCTGGCATAGCCAGCGTCAAAGTCTTGGCGTGGCAATCAAGAATAGCATAATGGGGTGACAACAAGTCCATGTACAAAATAATATCAAAGTCTACCATACTGAGCAATAACAAATCGACTCTGGTCTCAAAACGGCTAAGAACAATCAAACACGAACGATACACATGGTCAACAATAATTGAATCACCCTTAGGTGTAGATACATGAGAACTCAAAGAATTACGGGATACTCCCAAATATGGAGCAAAATAAGATGACATATAGGAATAAGTGGACCCTGGATCAAATAAGACTGACGTATCTCTATGACAGACCGGAACAATACCTATAATGACAGAGTCGGATGGAACTGCCTCTGTACAAGCAGGAAGTGCATAGTATTTGGCCTGGCCTCCCCCTCTAGGGTGACCTCTACTTGCCCGACTTCCACTCGAGCTGGCTGAGCAGGTGGAGTGGTAGCTGGTGTTGTAATCATAGCCTGGGGACCTGGTGGAGCACGCGGTGCCTGAGAAGTCTATGGAGGTGCAACCCACCTAAGTCTGGGGCAATCCTTCACCATATGGCGAGTGTCACCACACTCAAAACAAGCTCTCGGAGGGCGTGGCTCCTATGGCTAGCTCGGGCCATGTCTGCTGGACTGACCACCAAAAGTAACCCATGCAGGAGGTACACTAGACACTGGCGGTGCCTAATAAGGCTCCTGGGGCCTAGGAGTAGTCGGAATACCACTGGCGGCTGGAAGTGCTGAATGAACAGGGCGACTCACATAGCCCCTACCATAACAAGCTGTCGCTGGGGCACGAGTACCACTATAAGTGCCAGACTCTCAAGATCTCTTGGCCTCTCTCTCCTCTCTCTCCTGAGTCAGCATTCCCCCCAATCTCCTAGCAATACCCACAACTTGCTCATAAGCAATGTCCATCTCTAACTCTCGGGCTATGCTAAATCTGATACTAGGGTTGAGCCTCTCGATAAATCGACGGACCCTCTCTCGAACTGTAGCAACCAAGGCTGGTGAATGCTTAGCCAAATCATTAAAGCACACTGCATACTCTGACACAGTCATAGCACCCTGGCGCAACTGCTCAAATTCTGTGCTCCATACGTCTCTGACACTTTGGGGAACATACTCCCTCAAGAACATATCCGAGAACTGAGTCCAAGTAAGTGAAGCTGCTTCAGCTGGACTACCCAACTCATAAGCATGCCACCACTAATAGGTTGCTTCTCTAAGATGGAATGTAGTGAAAGAAACCCCACTTGACTCCGCTACACCCATAGTACGGAGGATACAGTGACACTCCTCAAGAAAACCCTGGGCATCCTCTAATGCCAAACTACTGAAAGTAGGAGGGTGGTACTTCTTGTACCTCTCAAGCCTGAGCTGCTCTACCTCAGAAACTGTTGCCCTAACCTCGGGCTGAATTGGAGCTACCGGCTGTATCAGTATGATCTCTGGAACCTGGTCGACCTTAACCCGCTGCTTTGGGGTACGGGTGGTGGGAGTCTATTCTACTCCCCCGACTTGGGATGTGGCAGGAGCAAATAGAATCAACCCTGCATGAGCTAGAGTATCGAACAGTGCTCAGGAACTGTGCCAGGGTCTCCAGAAGAGCTGGTGCAGTAAGAGGCATCTCAGGTGCTTGCGCTCCAACTGGGGCTGCTTGTGGCTCCTCTGTAGCAGCTCGTGTGGGTGCTCTAGTTGCACCACGTGGACCTCCTCGGCCTCTACCCCGACCCTAGCCTCTCGCAGCTTTAGTAGGGGGTGTGGGTGCCTGGTCATCTGAGCTGCCTGTATGTGTCCTCTCCATCTGTGAGAGAATAGAAGACATAAGTTTAGAATTCCAAAGTCAACACTTTTGCACGACAAGGAATCAAAGAAGTGAAATTTTCCTAACAGTTTCATAGCCTCCCGAAGATAAGTACAGACGTCTCCGTAGCGATCCGCGAGATGCTACTAAACCTGCTTGTGACTCGTAACACTTATGAACCTAGAGCTCTGATAACAACTTGTCACGACCCAATTCTCCCTCCGTAAGATGTCGTGACGGCACCTAGTCTCTAGGACTAGGTAAGCCTAACAATTACAGAATAATCAAAAATAGAGACAGAAACAACCACTAATTTCAACAGATAACTATATAACGGAAAAATGCCATATGTACAAGTAACCAATATCTCAAGTATAACAATATTCCAAAAACCTGGTAATCACAAGTCACAAGTTCTAAGAATTTCTCTAACTATTTTTATACATCAGTAACTAGAAAAAATAAAGGAAGAATAGCATGAAAGGGATAGAGGGGGACTCCGAGGTCTTCGGATGCTGGCAGATATGCCTTGAAGTCTCCGGAGCAGTTGCAAGTACGAAAATAATAGTAGGGATGGTAGGAGGTACCTGGATCTGCACACAAAACATGTGCAGAAGAGTAGCATGGGTACACCACAATAGTACCTAGTAAGTGCCAAGCCTAACCTCGGTAAAGTAGTGACGAGGTCAGGTCAGGGCCTTTTTGGTATATAATACTATAAGGAAGAAGATATTGCAATGTAATAAGAGACTGGAAATTTAACGAGGAGAAACTACAAAAAGATAATAGCACATCACATAGGGATAAACAACAGGGGCACTCCCGATATACCGTCTCGTAGTCCCAAAAGTAAATGATCAACAGGGGATCTTCCGAGATACCGTCTCGTAGTCCCAAAAGTAAATATGCAAGGAGATCTCTTGAGGTACCACCTCGTAGTTCCAAAAGTAAATGTGTAGGGGGATCTCCCGAGGTACTACCTCGTAGTCCCAAAAGTAAACACACGGCTCGAAACCGAAGGAAATAACAATTAACAGCAAGAACTCTACAGTTTAAGACTGATTCAAATCAAGGAAAAATAGAAATTTAACTAAGCATGCTGCGAAGATTTCAAATAAGGATTTAAGACACGTAGAAATGAGATACTAGGCTAAGCAGGATAACTACACATGCTGGTATAACTCAATTAAGATGTAACAAGTTACTACTCAGTAAAAATCGGATTTTTCAATAATTAGCCCAAGTACGCACTCGTCACCTCCTATACATGGCGCTCACATATCGCAAAAGTATCACAACAGTATAAAATCCTAAGGGGATTTTCCCCACACAAGGTTAGGCAAGCCACTAACCTCGAGCCAAGCTCAATCATCCAACAAGAATGCGTTTTCCTTGACTTTCTGACTCTGAATAGCCTAAATCTAGCGAAAAACAATCACATACTATAAATACAACAAAAATAAACTAATCTAATTAATGAAATTGAACATGTCTCGGAAGGGGTAAAAGTCACAAAATATGAGCACCCATTTAACCACGAGTCCACCCATACCAAAATTACTCAAATCTGATACCAAAATCTCAATCAAACCCCAAACATTCGGTTGAAGAACTTTCCAACTTTTTCCTTAATTTTCTCAACCCAAATCCTTAATTAAAAGATGAAATTAATGATAGATTAGTGGAATATAACCGAAAACGAGTTAAGGATCATTAACCAATAGTTTCCTCTTCAAATCCCTCAAATTATCCCCTAAATCCAAGCTCTCAAAGTCCCAAAGTGAAAATGAGATCATCCCTCGTAATTTCCCCTTTTCTGCCCAGTGATCTCGCACCTGAGGACCCATTGTCGCACCTACGACGCTGCACCTACGGAAATTCCATCACAGGTGCGGACTCCCCTTCCAACTCACTCTCCGCATATGTGGAACTTCAAGCGCATCTGTGGGCTCGTAAATGCGGCAATTCCCTCGCACCTGCAATCCCTGGCTACTTCCTCAATCCCGCTTCTGCACTTGGCATCTCGCATGTGCGTGTCCGCACCTGCGGCCAACCCCACCGCAGGTGCGATGTCACCAGAAGATGTGATGCTTAAGCAATACTCCCAAGTCAAATTCTAGTCCGCTAACCACCCGAAATCCACCCGAGGCCTCGGGACCTCAACCAAATATACCAACAAGTCCTAAAACACCATACAAACTTAGTCGAGCCCTCAAATCACATCAAACAACTACAAAAACACAAATCACACCCCAATTCAAGCTTAATGAACTTTGAAACTTCAAACTTCTACAACCGATACCAAAACCTATCAAATCACGTCTGATTGACCTCAAATTTTGCACACAAGTCATATTCGACATTACAGACCTATTCCAATTTCCGAAATCAGAATCGGAATCCTACCCCAATATCAAAAAGTCCACTTCCGGTCAAAGTTTCCAAAAATTCAACTTTCACCATTTCAAGCCTAATTTAGCTACAGACCTCCAATTCACAATCCGGACACGCTCCAAAGTCCAAAATTATCCAACAGAGCTTACAGAACAAACGAAACTCCATTCCGGAGTCGTCTTAACACAGTTCCATCTACGGTCAAATTCCTAGAACTTAAGCTTCCATGTTAGGGACTAAGTGTCCCAATTCCCTCAGAAACTAAAAACAAAACCTCCTGGCAAGTCACATAAGTATAAAATGATATAGGGAAAGTAGTGATTAGGGGATCAGGGCTATTACTCTAAAAACGACCGACCGGGTCGTTAGAGTACGAGTCCGCAGAAGTGAACCTAGGTCGCAGATGTGAGCTTGGGTGGGTTCAGGCTTGTCCACATATGCGATTTTTTGCGCAGGTGAGCCGAAGAGCCATCGCAGGAGCACACTTTTGACCGCAGAAGCGGAAGGTCGGATGCATTAGTGATTTTGGCACCTGCGAGGTATTTTCTGTAGATACGACAAAAGCGGTTTTGATGGTCGTAGAAGCGAAAGTGCTTGGTAGAGCATATTAAATCGAAGGTTTGACTTATTTTATTATATTTTGAGATTGGGAGCTAGGATTGGGACGACTTTTGAGACGGTATTCACCCACTTGTATTGGGTAAGTGTTATTTACTCGGAGTTGATTATTATTCATGATACCATCCTTGAATTTGGCATTTAATTGGTGAATATAAGTGATAAACATTAGGGGTTTTGGCAAAATGTTTTAAAAATTAAATAGAGATTTGAACCCCAATTCAGAGTCAGATTTGGATGGAACTTGTATATTTGGACTCATATTCGAATGGCTAGTAAGTATTTGTGACTTTTCTTGGGTTCCAGGAGGCGGGCTTTGTCACGACCCAATTTCTCCTATAGGCCGTGATGGTGCCTAACGCTGCCACTAGGCAAGCAAACGGTGAACTAGCCATGTATTTATTCTTTTAATAATTTCAAAGTAGTTGATTTTTATTTATTAAGTAAATGAGAAGTAGAAAATTTGATAAAGTAAAGCGTAAACAAATAAAAGAACAAGTATGGTGAAATAAATACTCAAAAGCCATCAAGTGTCTACTGGCATGTTTCCAAGACCCAATGTCACAAGTGTATGAGCAACAAGTAGAATATACAAAACACCTAAGCTACTGTTTGAAATGAGATAGACAGAAAGTAAATACAAAAGAGAGAGACGGAGGGTGCTGCAGAACGGACTCTAAGGGCAGCTCACCAATATGCCTCAGGATAACGGGGGTGCGCGCCTGAATGAACACCAGATGCATCTACCTCACATCCTGCACGATTAGTGCAGAAGTGTAGTGTGAGTACATAAACAACATATACCCAGTAAGTATTCAGTCTAACCTCGAAGAAGTAGTGACGAGGGGTCGACATCGACACTTACTATGGGCCAACAATAAAAATACAGAATTTCTAAGTAGACATGGAATTTGTAAATAATGATAATGATACAATAGCAAGCAGTGAATAAATGATTCTTTAACTGATAGAAATTTCCAAAAATCTCCAACTAACGCATAATAACTCCAAATCAATTCCGGGCCTATAAATAAATTATAACCTCTCAAGTCATGAAAATAATATCAAGTGTATTCGGGAACCAAGCATTAACACACACGATTTATGCTGAGGTCGTACGACCCGATCCAGAATAATATGTACACTGCCGAGGGTCGAGCGACATGAATCATAGATGCATCTATTATACTGTCGAGGCGTTCGGCCCGCTCCACAAGAAGAGAGAATACTCTATGAATATTCGATTTAAAAGCTATCACAAGACTAATACACAAGGGAGCCAATTTCAATTAACGGTCAAATAACCTGCCAAAACTCAAAGTAAGTGAAATTCGACTGCTATGAATCCTTTATCAAGTTTCAATATAATTTAGGCACTTAAATTAACAAGTAGAGTGAAAACATTACAAGTATTTCATGATTTGGATCCTAAAACTACCCGGACTTAAGCATGATTAGTAGCTACGCACGGACTCTCGTCACCTCATGCGTACGTAGCCCCCCACAATTAGAAGCAAATAGTAATTTAAAACACCTATGGGGTAAATTCCCTCCTACAAGGTTAGGCAAGGGACTTTCCTCGTCTCAAAGCTCACTTTTTAGCCCACAAATTCACTCTAAGGCCTCAACTTGGTGCCGAACAATCTGAAGCTAGTCAAATATTATACAAATCAATCAATACACACTCACAAGTTCATTAGCTATTAGAGTGATTACCCAACCCAAATTAGAAGATTCCTAAAATTTACCCCCAGTCCCACGTGCTTGGATTCCGGAAATATTCAAAGATAAATGTTACCCATAACCTCATGAACTCAAATATATAATTTCTATCCAATTTCATAATCATTTTCGTGGTTAAATCCCATTTTTATCAAACCCTAGATTTTTCAACTAAACCAACAATTTCTACAATTTATGTGTTAAGAATCTACCCAAAATACATGTATTAAACTCTTCTTGTGTAGAAATTACTTTCTCAAAGTGCTAGATGAAAACCCCTCTTCAAAGAGCTCTAAAATCGTCCAAGAAGTGAAAGAAATGAACCAAAATAGCCTAAGTCCCGACATTAAATGGACCTCACTGCCTTCATGGGTTTTCTCACATGCGATCATACTGTCGCACCTACGGCTCTGCTTCTTTGGACAAAATTATCGTAGGTGCAGACCAGGCCCAAGTCTGCCATTCTCGCATCTGCGGGCGAAGTCTCGCTTCTCCGAGGCCGCATCTGCGACGAATGCATTGCACCTGCGAACCCAAGCTGGTTGGTCCCCTTCCGCTTCTGCGATCAACTTCCTCGCACCTGCGAGTTCCCAGGTGCGATTCCTGCTCTGCTTCTGCAACCACTGGCCAGTTCAAGCAGGCCGCTTCTACAGTCAATAGCTCACTTCTGTGAGCTCGTACTTGCGGTAGATTCTTCGGATGTGCGATTGCACCAGAATCCCTACTGCTTCAGCCCTGCTTCCAAGCTCAACCATGTTCCGCACATCGTCTGAATAGCACCCGAGGCCCCCAGGGCCTCGCCCAAACATACCAACAAGTTTAAAATCATGAGACAGACTCACTCGACCCCTCAGAACATGTCAAACAACATCAAAACTAAGAATTGCACCTCAAACCAAATCAAATCAACTCATGAACTTCAAGTTCTTCGAACTTACTCCGAACACACCGAATCATACTTAGACTACTCAGAATGACACCAAATTTTGCGTGCAAGTTATAAATCACCATACGGAACTATTCCCAGGATCAGAATCTCAAATAGACCTCGATAACACCAAAACCTACTTCAAACCAAATTTAAAGAACTTGAAAACCTTCAATGCGCTAACTTTCAATATTAAGCGCTAAAATGCTCCCGGGTCATCCAAATTGGGACCGTCAAATTCCAATTCCGAGGTCGTTTACTCAAAACGTTGACTCAAGTCAAACTTAACCATTTTAAGCCAATATTAAGGAACTAAGTGTTCCGATTTTAACCCGAACCTTTCCAAATCCGAACTAACCATCCCCGCAAGTCATAAAATAGTAAAAGCACATACGGAGAGTCTTAATTAGGGGATCAGGTACCTATAAAGTTAAATGACCGATCGGGTCGTTACAGGCTTGGATTGACTTTTTGGTTGACTTTTTGATATTTGATAAAGATCGAAACTTTATTACTTGGAATTGATCTCTTTAGCCGTATTTGATTTTATTGAGTTATTTTTTTGCTAGATTTGACCCGTTCAAAGGTCGATTCGAGAGGTAAGTGATTTTTAGATTATCAATTTGGCTTGTTTAAAGTAAGTATCTTGCCTAGCCTTATATGGGGAAACACCCCTTAGGATTTGGCCTTAATTGTTATTCGTGTTATGTGAAAAGTGACGTGTACATGAGGTGACGAGCGTGTGCACGGGTGTTATGTGTGTCTTATACCGGATTAGATCTTAAGCTATTAATATGCCTTAATTTGGAAGTATTATCTGTACGAAACATGATTAATCACTTTTGTGACTACATGAAAATATCCTTTTAATTTATTTAGCTGTAATCATGCTTTATATGTTGAACACCCATCCATTTTTCTATTGTTGTCATTCACGTTATTAATAAATTGTAATCTTATATTTTGATGAAATTTGACATTATTGTTTTGTGATTATTTTTGCACATGTGGACATGCTAAGTGGATTGTTTGGGTTTTGGCATAAGGGTTTTACCGTGCGGTTGTGATTGATATTGTGTTTGGGCGGAGTGATACAATTAGATATTATTATTCTGTCAGGACGGAGTGATACAATTAGATATTGTTATTATGTCAAGGTGGAGAGATATAGTTGGATATTATTGTTGTGTTAGGGTGAAGCTATAAGGTAGGATAATGCTATTGTGTAAGGGCGGAGCGATACAGTAGGATATTGTTATTGTGTCAGGGCCGAGTGATAGGGGTGGAAATTGTTATTGTGATACGAGGTGTCATATATTTGTGTTTTTATTTGATTACTTGTTGTTAAACACTGGAACTTTTCTTTCATTAAATTCTTACCACACGTTCTAAAGAGATTGCTATTTTTTTCAATTATACATTTTGTTGCTAGTTATTGATATGTTGCACAGGTTGCTTGACTAGTGAGTGCAGTACCCTATTTTGCACAAGTCAAAACAATATTCAACTTGTGATTTCTCTATTATTGATGCAAGAGAGTCGCCACTTAATATTTAAAGGTATACTAGGGTACCCATTTAATTGCTAAAGTCATTGTTCTTTACAAGTTTGCTAACCGGTGAGATTATGGGTAAGGGTTCTTATTCTTCTAAGGGGAAGGTGTTAGGCACCTCTTAAAATCTACCTGAGGAAGTTCCATAGGACTTAGACAAAATTTAGGACTAATTATCTATACTAAGATTTAACTAGTATTCAAAAGAGTACGGCTTACCATAATATTTATAAGGGAAGAATGTGGTTTAAAGAAGACGGGTTTAAAGAAAATCCTTTAGGAAATTAATGTTAGTATATATACATACTCGAAAAAGAACTTTGAAAGATGGAACGTTTGTAATGAAAGTGTTCAAAGAGGCTAAGTTAATGCTTTTTGTTCCTAAAGTATATTTTATTCTAGTGTGGTGAAAGTATTTTGAAAGTGATCCTAAGATGTACCTTGGTTTCAAATGGAACACTTGTTTGAAAGCCTTTGTTTTTGGGGTAGCAATATTTTAATCTTTTCGAAATAGTTGATTCCCTTTTGGAAGATTAAAATCGCGACAGTTCTGATTTTCCTTTTTGAACGAGGGACTGCTGCCTTTGTTAAGTCCTTAGGGTTCAAAAATCTTTAAGGAAAAAGGTTAGCAAGGAATAATGAATTGATAACAAATCTCGCGATTAACGGTTATAGAATTAATTGCTAACTAATGCCTCTTTCAATCCTACATTTTTTAAGGCTTGCCTATGTTATTTTAGGTGAGCTAAAAGATAAAATAAAGTATTCAATCTAATATATAATTGTCATATACGTATGAGATAAAACAACAAAAAATATAGCAAAGAATAACGACATATTGCAACTAGAGAATAACGAAATCAGTAAATAAACAAGTGAAGGGAAAGAAGTGACTCTGGGAGGTTTGGGCCTCAAAAGGCCGGCACAATAGTAACAGGAATGAGTGATGGTAGACTCTTGGACCATATCATAGCTAGACTAAGGCCTGGGTTCCTACAGAACTTAGCAGACCCAGATCGTTGTACATTTCCAAAAAAAAAAAGAGAAGGTCATTAGTATGACAACACCATATACATAATCATATATGAAATTCGTAAGCAAATAATAAAAGTAAAGATCACTAGCAGTACTTAGATACAAAGAAAAGTCGTATTAATATGGAGGTTATGCCTAAAAATGATCCACATTAAACACCCTTCATTTTTATTAAACACCAAAACCAAAGAGAGTAATAAGTATCAGTGAATTAAAGGCTAATGAGAGAATTCTACTTATGGCCGATGCCCCCTTTGAATCCCCCGACACTTCAAAGTTTCTAAGGGTCTCAAGGCCCAGGGAAATGCTTGTGCTCGGGAGAGTAGCCCAACCTAGAGTTAAACTCTACTCCCAAATACCTTTAACCACTAACGACTAATTCTTCCCTATAGGTTTGAATGCCAATGAGGCCCTTTCAATGCAAACCAACTACTATGACATTTCCTACCTCGAGAGCAGACTCTTTCTTAACAGAATAACTTATAGAAAAACTAATAGAGACAGCATGACTATACTTCAGTATTTAAGTGTGTGAAGCACATTTGAACATGTTTGAAAGTCATGCTTCTAAGCACATATGACAACAGGAACACTTATACTATTGTTGCTGAAAATCAGACAACATGAGTCATACATCTCACAGACAGATAAGGCACATAGTTTAGAGTTGTGACAACTTTGAGATACAAATGCTAATGCCTCAACTTTGATAACAAATTAGTTTGATACCAGACACTATCATAAGCATACACCTAGGTTAATAGAATTACTTTAATCCTTTGAGATCCTTAGTAAAGATTCAGACAATGCCATAAGCAAGTTATTGTACTCAACCAGTTGCAATAGAAGACTTCTCCTATACCAGATTTAATCCAAAATGACAGGGGAAAGAGATGACTGAGTATGACTTCAAAACATTGTTCAAAATATAAAGTCATGAGGGATAAACAAAGGTTTATGCCAAACTTCCACACATACAGAAATTTCATTCCAGATTATACCCTCACAAGACAAGATGAGTCTCAACCGTTTACTGAACTAGGTTATCAGTATCATTAGGGGGTTAAAGAATAGGGAAAACATCATACTTAAACAGACTTAAATCAGTTGTATAGACTAGGTTGAATAGCTAAACATGGTAAAGCCAAGTTCAAATTACAGAAACAGTCAACAAGAACAACTATAATATGACTCACAAGAGATAGGCTGATCATAGCAAATATCACTGATATTCATAGGATAATTCATCCTAGTGGGACTGTTTGCAACTAATAGTTAGACATGGATGTGAAACATTCATAAAGAGGACTCAAAGAACACTTAAGGGTTAGCAAGCATTCATGCGAAAAAGTAAAGCATTTATTGAATATTCAGACTTCACAAGCCATGACCAAATGATGCAAAATCACACTATATATTTTCATGTCTGTTTCAGCTAGGATCGTCTAACAACAATTCATATTTAGAATAACCGAACTCAAAAGAACATGGCATGATAGGCATGAAGATTGCAACAACAACCCTAAATATAGCATGACAGAACTCAAAGAATATGTCATGATGAATAGAAAAACCCAAGTACAGTATAGCAAAACTCAGAAGAGTACAACATGGTAAACATTAAGACTATAGTAGAACCTAAATACAAAGTAATATAACTCAGTAAAATACAACATTGGTCTGTTCAGTCTTTCATAGGTCTTTTATAGGTCTTTATTTGTCTAGTTGGTAAGAGCATTAAAAGCCCTTTTTATAGTGCCATTAATGGCTTAGGGTTTCCGCAAAATTCAAATTCAGTAGTGGAGAGTGACGATTGCCAAGTGATGCAAGAAAGATTGAGTGAAAAATCTGGAGAATAGCGGAGAAATCATTAAGGATTTTACCTGAGAGGAGAGAAGTGAGAGATCGACCGTTGTGGCATGAGAGACCGTTGGTAAGAACTCGAATACCTAGAGGTCATTGCATTTGACCTCTGGGTGTCGAATACCAACGTTGAAGCTAGCTAGCGTCTTAGGCTTGCTTTGATTTGAAAAGACGGAGGAAGAAATATGGCGAATGGAAGTTTCACCTTTTTGGTCTGACTTCTTCAATTATGGCTTTTGGAATCAAATAGTGAAAATGGAAAGAGTGACGAGATCTTAAGTACATGAGAAAAATAAATGACCATGCATGCCATGTATTTGAAAGATCAATGGCGATTTGAGGTTTCATCTTTGAGGGTTAGGGTTCATATTTGGAGGTTTTAAGTTTCAGATGATGAGAGAGGAAAAGTTTAATGGGAATCACGGCTAGGGAAGGCAAATGAAATGAATCTATGATCAAGTCATGACCTGGCAAAAATTTGTGCAAAGTCAGGTGATTGATTTGGCTTATGAGGTTGAGAGAAAATAGAGAGGACGGGGAAAGAAAGGCGGTTGTGCAGGAGGAAATGATTTTAAGGTTTTGGGGTATTAGGGGTTATCTGTAAGGTTAAAGATAGGAGATAGGATCTGGGCCGTTAGATCTTGTTATCAATGATCCTGATAATTCGGTTATTTGAGATTCTTGGGGAGGAAATTTGGTGGCCATTGGATCATAGGATTAGGACGGTGGAGATGAGATCTCTGGGGGCAGGTGTTTAAAAATCAAAGAAAATTGGAGATTAAATGTGAGCCATTAATTAGATGGACCAACGGTTCAGATGCATGTGTGTTTGTTTTGTAAGTGATAAGGGTTGGTGACGTGGCACAATCTCATTGGTTCAGGGAGAGGGACGCGAATTGCCAAGTTGGATTATAGAGGGGTGCTTAGACTGGATTAGATTTTGTTTTGGGCCTGATATTTGGGCTGGAATTAATTTGACAAATAACCAATTTATATTTGATTGGATTTTTGCAACTGTAGCCATTTCAATCTTTATCCCCTTTAAAATTAATTTAAATAAACTTAAATAATTTTAATAAATATAATATAATTTAAAACTATCAAATACACTACTAATTATTTTAATTAAATATCTTATTTTCCTATTTACTACACTAATTTTAAATTATTGACATAGTAGTCTATTTAACCTAGAAATTAAGGAGTGGTTCATTAAATTAGTTATAAAGCCTATATATGTATTTTACAAAATAGCAGGTATATTTGTAAATATATAATGCTAATACTGAGTGATTAATTTCAAATCTAATATTTAATTAATTTTTATAAAACATGTATTTATTGATGGTTAACACCTTTAAAACATTCACTGTAAATATTTAAGTGCAAATAAATTAACTTTAAAAGGGAGGGTCAAAATTGGCCGTCAACAACTGCCACTCTTTGACCGGAGACGATGAAAGAGTTTTCGGGCAAAGAAATTAAACCAAAGCTAATTTTGTCTCGACTTTAGGCATACATTGCAGGGATGGCATATGGATTTAAGGAAGATTACAGATTGCATGAATTTACGGAGAGTTGAGGAAGATTTCGGGAATATTTTGGGGAAGTTGGAGCCGAATTCTGGCTTTGAATTTCTTACATACCTCGGGCTTAACGAGGATCAGGCCTCATGTAGTTCTGGAGTAGGGATTTTGAGGAAGTGATACTCGCATGAATTTCTCCAGTATCGTATTATGATGATATGACGAGATAGAAGATTGGACACTCACGATAGCTTGAATTTTATAGCTTGACTTGAAGGATTTGAAGATTTGGAGTTCCACTGGTCGTTTTGTGTCTCAACTCGAATCCTTGGCCTGCTAATGAATTTGATGTCCCTCATCGCGTTGTATTTTGGTTTGCTTCTTAGAAAGAGTTCCACGTTGCGATATTTTCTCATGCAAAAAATGAAATACACACATACCCATATATTGCAATGGAGAATATATTTTGATGTGATGTAAATGATACAGGAATGATGATGCATGGCTGCTACAGATCCATTATTCAGGATCGGGATGATGGGATACTTGAACTTGACTTGATTAGTTAGCCAGGATGTGTACCGCTTAGTAGCTATCAGAGCATTGAAAAGTTTCTTCGCTTGTTGGAGAGATTTGCACTGCGAAAATGTCTCTGTTTGTTGGGAGAGCTTGATTTGTGGAGTGCGTCTCCACTTATTGGGAGAGCTTTGCAATAAAATATAAAATAATCTCCGCTTGGGAATGATTGATTTAAATGCCCGAAGCTACATGAGCAAAACGTCAAAACATTAAAGGTAATAGCAAAGGAAAAAAAAGTATGCCCAAGAGATACTCTTATCTACGAAGCTATGTTGCGGCTATCGATTGGCAGAACGTCGATGACGAGGTTTGCGATTGTCTGTTCTGACTTCCATTGTGATGTGGCGGCAGTGCAGATTATTTTGTTGGCAGAATGAATAGTTTGCTATATAAAAGGGTTTGATTAGTGAAGCCAACGTTTGATTTGTACAGGGCACTCTGATCGATTGAGCTGGCGGTTTGCTATATACAGGACTTCAATTGGTGAAGCCGACAACCCATTTTGTATAAGGTGGTCTGATTGGTTGAGCTGACGGTTTGCTATATACAGTGTGCCTTTTCGTATCAGCGGTCAGACTCCATGGTACCTACAAAGGATTCAAAGATTAGCTTTAGTTGTACCAAAAGAATTTAACTAATGGAGTAAAAAGAGATAATCCTAGGAAAGTGGCGGATCCGTCATTTTCCCCAGTGTGACCTCAGTGATTCCTTGCTTCCTATTGACCCTTTACTCAAAGCAAATTCTTTGTGGGAGCGGGGAAGTTGGTTTGTGTCGACATAGTGTTGGTTTGCCCCGGCATTTAATACGGTTATGCCGCGAAGTTCAGTAGGTGGAACAAATTACTTCATTTTAGAAAAGCAATTTTGAAAAGCATTTTTTAAGACAAGTGTCGTTGTTCCTGATTATGACATGTTACGAAAAGTTCTCCACACGCGTCCATCTCTTCTTGAAAACCCTATCCCGTTGATGTAGATCCTTTGCAATGCTTGATAATGTGGCTGCTTGCTGTTGCGACTGCATCCCAATTTGAACTAATGCATTACAAAGGTTTTTCCTAAGGTTATGACCGAACCCTTTTAGGTTGCCTATGTATCCAAAATGGAATCAGTTCTGAACATAGTTCATGGATGATAATAAAATATGAAGATGACCGAGCCTGAATCATGCTGCCTAGGTATCCAAATGTAATCAGGTCAGGACGTAGTTCAATTACAATAGATGTAAATGATGGGATTAAAAATGAAATGGTCGAGTCTGAGTGTGACTGCCTATGTATCCAAATGGAGTCAGGCCAGAACGTAGTTCAATTACAAAAGATGATTGAATCCGATGAGGATTGCCTACGTATTCCTTCATGAGGAAATCAAGTCGGCGTAGTTCCAGAGCAACATACTAAAGTGATATTTGGTTTTTCTATTACAAACGAAATGAAGGAGAGAAATCGAACCCTATGTGGGTTGCCTACGTATCCCTCTATGGGAAGTCATGTTGAATATTGTTCTGTTACAGCAAAACATAACTCTATTTGTCTTCAAACATAGTATCTCTTGATTGCGTCTGAGTTGATGGGCTTCGTGTTGATTCCTCCGTCCATTTCTGCCAGGATTAGAGCTCCACCCGACAACACTCGGTGAACCACGTAAGGACTTTGCCAGTTTGGTACGAACTTTCCTTTCGCTTCCTCCTGGTGGGGAAAGATTTTCTTTAGGACCAACTGCCCTAGTGTGAACTGACGAGGCTTCACCCTTTTGTTAAATGCACTGGCCATCCTGTTCTAATATAGATGACCATGGCATACTGCATCCATTCTTTTCTCGTCTATGAGCATGAGTTTCTCCTGTCTGACCCGTATCCACTCTGCATCATCCAACTTGACCTCTTAAATGACCCTTAAAGAAGGTATCTCGACCTCTGCGGGTAACACACATTCAGTGCCGTATAATAACATATACGAAGTTGCCCAGTGGATGTTCTCATGGTGGTCTGATAACCCAATAAGGCAAAAGATAGATTCTCATGCCATTGACTGTAATTGTCCAGTATCTTTCATAGAATCCTCTTGACATTGTTGTTGGATGCCTCAACTACCCCATTCATTTATGGTCTGTAGGCTGTGGCATTGCGATGAATGATTCTGAACTTCTTGCATATTTCTCTCATGAGGTCGCTATTGAGGTTAGCGACGTTGTCTGTGATGATTGACTCAAGCATCCCGAATTTGCAGACGATGTTGTTTCGGACAGAATCCGCCACTACTTTCTTAGTGACAACCTTGTAGGTAGATGATTCGACCCATTTAGTGAAGTAGTTGATAGCTACCATGATGACGCGATGTCCATTTGACGTAGCGGGCTTTATGGGTCCAGTCACATCCATGCTCCAGGCAGCGAACAACCAGGGTGAGCCCATCACGTTCAACCCATTCGGCAGAACCCGGATGAAATCCCCGTAAATCTGGCACTGGAGACACTTCTGTACGTAGCGGATACTATCGCTTTCCATACTCATCCAAAAGTATCCAGCTCTCAAGATCTTCTTAGCTATTGTGAACCCATTCATGTGGGGTCCACACATTCCTGCATGTATTTCTTCCAATAACCTGGTTTCCTTGGCGGCATCTACACATCTTAACAAACCTAAGTCTAGGGTCCTCCTGTACAGTACTTCCCCGTTGAGGAAAAAGCGATTCGCCAACCTCCTGAGGGCTCGCTTTTGACTATTAGTAGCATTTTCTGGGTACTCTCTGGTTGCAAGGAATTTCCTGATATCGTGATACCATGGTTTACCATCTGGCTCTTCGTCTACATGGAAGTAAAAGGCATGTTGATCCCTAATCTCTACCTCAATAGGGTCGATGCAGTTCTTGTCTGGATGCTGAATCATGGATGATAGAGTTGTAAGGGCATCAACGAACTCATTCTGAATCCTGGGGACGTGCTTGAACTCAATCTTCGTGAACTTCTTGCATATCTCTTTCACGCAGTGCAGGTACATAAGTATCTTGTCATTTTTGGTTGACCATTTCCCTTAGACTTGGTGCATTAATAGATCGGAATCTCCTATGACCAAAAGTTTTTTGATGTTCATGTCGACTGCCATTCTGATCCTAATGATGCACGCTTCGTATTCAGCCATATTATTGGTACAAGGGAATCTTATCATTCCCGATGCTAGATAGTGCTGTCCGGATTCTGAAATTAGGACTGCCCCAATTCCGACTCCTTTGAAGTTTGCCGCTCCATCGAAAAACATTCTCTGTCCAAGGTATGATTTTGTAGTATCTTCTCCAACAAATAATACTTCTTCATCGGGAAAATACGTAGTGAGTGGCTTGTAATCCCCCTCCACTGGATTTTATGCGAGGTGGTCGGCTAAATCTTTCCCCTTGATTGTCATCTAAGTTATGTACACAATGTCAAATTTGCTGAGGAGAATTTGCCATTTAGTTAGCTTTTCGGTAGGCATCGGCTTCTGGAAGATATACTTGAGTGGGTCGAGCTGAGATATCAGATGCGTAGTGTATGCTGACATGTAATACTTTAGTGTCTGGGCGATCCAAGTCAGAGAACAACAAGTGCATTCTATCAAAGTATATTTGGCCTCGTGTGGCATGAACTTCTTACTTATGTAGTAGATGGCCTTCTGCTTTCTCCCAGTTTTGACATGCTGTCCTAACACACAGCCGAAGGCGTTATCCAAGACTGACACATATAGTAACAATGGCTTCCTAGGCTCGGGGGAACCAACACTGGTGGATTTGACAGGTACTCCTTGATTCAGTCGAAGGCTTTCTGACACTCTTCTGTCAATTTTGTTGCAGCATCCCTTTTCAGCAACTTGAAAATGGGTTCACGGATTACCGTGGACTGGGCTATGAAATGACTGATGTAATTTAGTCTACCCAGGGAAATCATCACATTTTTCTTACTCTTTGGTGGTGGCAATTCTTGAATGGCCTTGATTTTTGATGGGTCCAGTTCTATCCTTTTTCTGCTTACAATGAAGCCCAACTATTTTCCAGCAGGGACTCAGAACACGCACTTTGCCGGATTCAATTTCAAACTGTACCTCCGAAGGTGCTCGAAAAATTTCCTCAAATCGTCCAAGTACTCTGAACTCTTTTGGGACTTGATGATGACGTCATCCACATACTCTTCGATCTCCTTATGAATCATGTCGTGAAAAAGGGTCGTCATGGCCCTCATATAGGTGGCACCAATGTTCTTGAGACCAAACATCATTACTCTTCCCCGTGCATCAAGATTTGGTTGTACCCAGCGAAACAATCCACAACCGACTGCAGTTCATGCTTCACGCAGTTGTCGATGAGGATGTGGATATTTGGTAAAGGGAAGTCGTCCTTTGGACTAGCTTTGTTGAGATCTCCGTAATCCACGCATATCCTAATCTTTTAATCTTTCTTGGGTACTGGGATGATATTTTCCAACCATCTGGGATAATTGGTGACCGTTACCACATTCGCCTCTATCTTCTTGGTCACTTCCTCCTTTATTCTCAGACTTTGATTCGGTTTGAATTTTCTAGGTTTCTGCTTGACTGGCAGTCTGGTAGGATCGGTGGGCAGTCGATGCGAGACAATGTCAGTACCTAATCTTGACATGTCATCATATGACCATGCAAACACATCGATGTATTGTCGGAGGAGCTCAACTAGTTTTTCCTTCTGCTCGGCTTCTTGATGAATGCTGATTCTGGTTTCTTTCACGTCTTCTTCATTTCCGAGGTTGACCACTTCCGTTTCTTTGAGGTTGGGATTTTTCTGACACTCTATCTGTTCGATCTCCTATGGGAGATTGTCTGTCATTATACTCATCATACTCCTTGTAATTTTGGTCATTTCGCTTGACGGTTTCGTTACATGTCACAATTGCGGAACGTGGGTTTTTATTGTACATATAGGGTGCATGCCTCAATTGACCACATGCTTTTCGAAAAGAAAACTTTTACAGTTCCACACTACCAAGACTCCCGGTGAACTAAAGATGGACTAGCGGTCCAATTCCGCAGCTCTTCCCCTGGTTCAGCATCCCTCATGGTCAGTGTCTTGATGTTAACTCCTTCATAACATTCTTCAATCATATTCACGAACATCTTTCCCATTCCATCGATGATATCATCTTTTGGTATTGACCTCTAGCCTGGAGTTGAAACTTTCTCTGGCACAAAAACCTTTTTCCCGGAGCTACCGGTATGAGCTTTCCCTGCCGGGGTACTAATATCCTATGTTGTCCCTTCCTTTCAACCCATTAGGTTCAATTGGCTATGTGATCCCATCCGACCTGGATTCCAACCCCGTTCTCAATCTGTATCCATATTTCATCATCTCTCTCATAGCCATCTTGGATCTATACCACGACTGCATTCCCAAGTCTTGTTCAGTCTCTTCCATTTTGGTAGTCTGCATGATTTCCGCTTCAGCGAAAGTAACTCCGTCTAGCCCTTCAATAAATGGGACAACATGCTCCAAATAAGCAAATTGGCCACATTCTCCATGGACCACGATCTCCTGACATCCCCACTCAAATTTTATGCACTGGTGTAGAGTGAATGGGATTGCCCCTGCCATGTGTATCCAGGGCCTTCCTAGTAGCAAGTTGTATGAAGAAGATATATCTATTACTTGAAACAATATAGGAAATTCAATCGGCTCGATCTGCAAAGCAAAATAAATTTATCCGATGACATCCTTCTGTGAATCGTCAAAAGCCGTTACCGTCACGTGACTTTCCTTGACTTCCCTCAGATGGATTCCCAACTCCCGTAGGGTAGAGAGGGGGCAAATATTGACTCCTGATCCTCCATCGACTAGCACCCGGGACACCACTTTGTCCCCGCATTTGATAGTGATATGAAGGACTTTGTTGTGACTTACGCCTTCAACAGTAAGTTTATCTCTTCTAAAAGTGATCATATTTGCTTCGACTTTTTTCCCAACTGTCGAGGCCAGTGCCTCACTGGTGGTGTTGATCGATACACTTACCCTACTTAGTACTTTCAACAGGGCATCCTTACGATTGTCGTAGCTCATCAGCAAGTCCATGATTGATATCTCCGCTAGAGTTTTCTTCAGTTTCTCCTCCACGGAGTACTCTTTGGTCGACATTCTCTTCCAAAATTTGGTGTCTTCTGGGTCTGTTATATTCCTTCTTTGAATCTACTCTCTTACCAAGTTCCCTCGATTTTCATCTTCAGGAGCATAGCATCTCCCAGACCTAGTCATACCGTGGGCTATGGCAGAGTCTGTCATCTTGGCCTTCACCTTCTGATAGTACATCCAAGGGACAATTTTGTATTCCCGACTCTCTTCGTCCCCTATAGCAACAACAGGTTGTCGCTGATAAGTCA